>NC_141147.1:5145000-5390000 GCF_053477565.2 Lygodium microphyllum
CCAACTATGTCAGGTACTAGCATCGGATGTATTCTTGGATTGGAGTCATGTATTATTGTGTGCATATTAACCATTGTTAACATAGTCTTTTCATCTAAAGAGTCATCATCCTTAGTGGATGACTGTATCCACTTAGCCTCACTTTTGCTCTCTAATGTTTTCTCTAACTTCCATGGCCTATTAATCTCAAATGTCACTCCATGGGTACTTTCCCATAGTGGCCCGAATTCGAGCATGGTGTCACTTTTAGGGCAGAGGATAAAATAGTTGACCACATGACTAACAAGTAGGAAAAAAATGAACTCACAAATGGGCCTTTTAGCTCCCCCCCCCCCCCCTCTCTCCTCCTTAAAACAAGAAAAAGAGGAGAGAATAATAGTAAAATAATCCTCTTCTCTCTCAACTTTTGCAAACTCATTTTGCCTTTTTTATATTATTTACAAACATATACTCAGATTCCTTCTCTCTCCTCATTCAAGAAGTCTTTTTCAACCAAATTTTATATTCAAAAAGGAGTTAGTTACAGGAGTGTGGTGCTTCGTTTTCAATGCAAAATGATTAATAGATACGAGGTAATTGATTTTTAAATCGAGAACAATGAAAATGAAATTTTTGAAAGTTTCTTTGAAGATATTTTGGGGATTTTTTATATTCTAGCTTTTGGTCAAAAAACAAACCAACTGGTCAAATTTCGTGTTTTTTGGAGATGTTTTTGGAGGTAAAATAGAAATGTCTAAAATACGAAAAGTCTTGGACATCCCTATTCTCTAAGCTATTTTCCCCCATATCTATACTCTCTTATGGCTCTATTGCGACCTCTTCTCTGTGTTTATACAAACTTCATCAACAGAGTGAATTACTTACACCCTCCTTTCCCTTGGCACCTTTGTGTGCCTCTGTGCATCTCCACTCTACCTCCTGTGACAATAAGTAGGCTCCCCATTTCTATTAAAGTAAAACAAATACAGGAAGAATGAGTTGCATATTGAGGCAGAGTTTGAATATGCCCCATTATTCAAAAGAACCCAGCGTACTAGTGTCAACGCTTAGGTTTCGCAAAGTTACAGGCAAATGGGATTGAAACATGTGGATTTGTGGGTTGATGGGGGAATCTACACAATTGACCCCTTAAACAATAGATCTCCAACTTTCTTAGGAATCACAAATTTGCTAAAGTATGTGTGCGAGGGTGAAAATGGGTTACTCGGTTATACTAGGCGGCTCAATGATTAGGCATTCAAAGTATTTACAACTTACCAAGCAACCATAAAAATTTGCCATGATGTGATCATTGCACATCAACTTCATATACAACAGCTCATAGGACAAGTGGTACAGCTCAATCACACTATAATTCAACAAAACAATCAAATTATTTCAATGCACGACACTATCCATGACATTGGTATCCCATATAAAGAGGCAAAGGCACAATTGGATGGCTTGAGAAAGATCAACATCAAGCTAACACAGGAGCGCAAACGAAAGAAGAAGCCAATCAATGAGTTAATTGTGAATAGCGGCCAGTGGAAGCGACGTATCAAAGCATGTAAGGTAGCTCAAAAAGAGAACCTAGGTGAGGGTGAGGTTGGATCGTGTATTAATAGATTGCTGAAGGCAAGTACATTGGAAAACACTTTGAGAAATCCTAAGTTTAAGGTTGTGAAGGAAAAGGTGATTGAGTGCACATTAAAAGATGTGTCAAATGAGTTCTCAGTTGTGGATGCACAATCTATTTGTGACAGGGCCGGTATTAGCACAACGACTTACTCAAAGATATTCAAAGGTGTGAAGGCTGGGTTTGGTTGTGTGTTGAAGAGAAATAGAGTTGTGCCTCTTCCTCAACCTTCAAAGTTAATAGAGGCCCAACGACAACTTAATACAAAGGTTTTGGAGCTGATAGGAGATCTCATGCATGTTCAATGCGTGGAAACACTAAAGTTTGGGACAAAAAATGCATATGAGGTAAAGTTCACCGAACTCAACAATTACTATTTAGATTTGTACAAGGTGCAGTCCGCAATGGTAATGTACTACAATATGTCTGTTGAGAAATGTAATGGTAAATTGCAGTTTGTTATAAAATTAGATGAAAGTGAGGTTGTCAAAGGAGTAAATCTTGAAAGAGTTAGTATAACTCTGATGAATAGAGCTTTACAATTCAACAAGAACAATCCAGGCAATTTTAGTGTTCAAATTTGAGCGCCATGTGTGGTGGTTCGCTGCATTTGAAGTTCCTAAGGAAACATTTGAGGTGGTGCAGCTGTTCTTTATGCACACAAGCATTCCAAGCATTTCAAGCATCATCGATCGTCAAGAACATGGTGAGATGCTCTCGGTTGAAGGGTATGGTCAATACTTGGTTGAATGGAATCTTGCAGGAGACTTGAAAATTTTAAAATGCATGTGTGGAAACTCCAATGGTGCAAATACAAAGAATCCATGCCTATATTGATTGACAGAGAGGGTGGAAGGAAAGGACGGAAAGAAGAACTGGCAAAGGGTGACAAGTGCTGCACCGACACGCAATAGAGAAGAAACTTGTCAGAAAAAGAATCATTGCATACCTTTGTCAGAATCATGGAGAAACTTGTATATGAATACATTTGCTTTACTTATAGGATGCAACCAAAAAAAGAAGCCATTGCAACGTGTAGGAATGTGGAGCGAGTGCTATCAGAAATTAGGCTACACAAGCATCAAGTAACAAGTGAAAAAGATGAGAGGAGATTAGAAAAAGCTGGTAACTTGCCAAAAAAGCCTTGCTTTGGAGGAGCAAAGGCTAGGAAGTTTCTCTCAGCACCCATCAATGAGGAAGGGAATGTTATGATTTGTAGGCTGCAGGACTACGATGGGTGAAAAAAGTTACATTTTGCAGTTCCTGATCGAAGTAATGGAGGAAAAACAAGATTGGCCAAAGCTAAGGTTTGTATAAGTCTTAACAAATTGGCTCCCTTACTTTGCAAGATAGTGTTTAACAATGAAGATAAGCAAGAATTTATCAATGCTGTGCATAGCTTCTATGAAAACATGGTGAAAGCGTTTTACTCATGTGTGATATGTGTCTTTGTAGCATATCCTTGAGGCACATGGGCCATACTTTGCAAAAAAGGAAAGCATTGAAATTTGGTCCACACAAGGGATGGAAAATTCACATTGGATAGCGCATGGTGCATACCAAAGAAAAACTAATCATGGTGGAGGGGTGAATGGTAGCAATCCAATGATCCAATAGCTATCTTGGTGGTATAGGATTATAGTAATGGATGAAGCTAAACTCTTGTAAAAGAGAGTAAATGAAAGTGCTAATGAATTGGCTGCATACATGATGGAATCACATCTTGTCACTAAAAGAGTGTGTTGTGAAGCCTCAAGTGCCAAAGAAAACCATGCCAAGTGGATAGAAACAAGGCTTCGACAAGGCAACAATGGGTTCGAAGAGAGCTAAGATAGTAAGATGAATAATGTGTTCAATGTGAATGCAATTCATAGTTTAAGAGAGAGTGTGCATCTATGTGAATGAGTCTTACAGTTTAGGGTTATATAAAAGAGGATTTCACTTTCTATCTTATTCATTGAGTTCTGACATCTCTTGTGCAAGAAATATGGCTAGGTCTAGGATAGTTGCAAATAAGCTTCTGCTCAGAGCCCCATATCGTGTTCATCCCCTTGGAGCATCTACTAGCTCAGATGCACCCCCTTCTCAACCTAACCCACCTTCCTCAAGCCGCCCTCACAAGACTCCTCCTCAGCATCCCCACAAGAAATGTAAGTGGAAGCCAGGTACAATGGCCTTGAGAGAAATTAGGAGGTATCAGCACTCTTTTGATCTCATCATTTCAAAGGCGAGCTTCTCAAGACTTGTTCATGAGATTGTGCAAGACCTCCACCGTACAGAAAGCACAAGGTGGTTTTTGGCACAAGGTCAAGATAGACCTGATCACTTCACAAAAGAATATCTTCATGCTCTACGGTGTGCTGTAGAGGCCTTTTTAGTTGACTTGATGATTGATGCTCAGCGTTGTGCAATACATGCGAAGCGCATCACTGTAACTCCCAAGGACTTCCAACTTGTAACAAATCTTCAAGCAGTGAAGGATGTATTCGTTCCAATGGAATGAACACAGTTCGTAATATTATCTTTTTTGGCATAGTGTTATCCTTATGCATTGGACATATGACTATGTCCCAGTGCAAAACTATTGTATGTGCCCTTACTCCAGACGCCAAACTTCAAACTGGGGGTTTACATGTATTTTTTTTCAAAAAAATATAATTTGGGCTCTTGGCTACCTAACGAGTGCGCCTGTGAAGCTTTATCGCATTCCGATAGAAGATTATGGATTTACGGTCACACGATGGACAGTGCGTATGAAGCTGCATTAACACCCGATTTTGGGGTTTAAATTGCTTAAAAGTTCATTCTTCTTCTCATTTTCACAACTTGCTTTCTTTGCTTCCTCCATTTTCACATCCCCAACCTCTGTCTCATCTCCGTCTTACCCTCCTCGAGCTTGCATGGCACGCATCAAGCAAGCATGTCGCTGTTTCGGCCCCGAGAAGACCTCACACCAAGGCCCACCACCTGGAGCACAAGGTGGAGTCTCCTCTAGTGTAGCAATAGGTGCTCCCTATAGAGCGCAAGGACCACCACAGAAGAAGAGGAGATGAAAACTGGGCACTGTCGCCCTTCGAGAGATAAGGAGAATCCAATGCGGATACGAGCTTCTCATCCCGAAAAGTTCTTTTCATAAGGTTGTTCGGGAAGTCATGCAATACTTGGAGCTGAAAGGGATGGAAAGATTTTGGGCACGAGTGCGGGATGGACCACCAACAAGAAGGTTGACTATTGCAGCTATGGAGGCCCTACCAACAGCTGCAGAGGGGTCTATCATCGACTTGTTCGATGATACATAGCTTGCAGCCATCCATGCAAAGCGTGTCACAATCACAGATAAAGACATGAACTTTATCATTCGACTTTGATACGGCAAGGGGACTCCGCCATAGATTACTAGATTAATGATGCAAGGTTTTGTAATGAGTGTTATAGCACCATAGCATCTTAGAAGGCCAAAAAATTTTGTATACTCTACCACATTGGAATGTTTATTTACATATGCATAATATCTCATGCGATGTGTACTGAATTCAAATAATTGAGTAAAGTTGTTTTTTTTTTCTTGAAATGCACAACTCTTAATTTTTGTTTAACGTACAAACACATCAAAAGTAGTAATACGTATAGATACGAGTTACGTTATTGCTTATGCACAATCGCAAGTGCAGTACTACACATTGAATTATGTTAATGTATGTGAATGCATCATTCACGTACCACACATTTTCGTCACACTTACACAATCGCAAGTGTACATGCCTTGCCCTCCTCTCACAATTTTGTCGCCAAGAAGGGGGGTGGTACGTTCTAGTAGCTGTCGTTTTGAAATAGCATTGCCCCCCCAAAGGCATGCCCAAATTTTTAAAACATCTCGACCATTTTGGTCTTTGGTATTGTTTGGCCTCCCAACCCACCGTCGCTTCCGAATTGAGTTTTGAAAAATTTTGCCTGACTGGCTCAACATCCTGAATGGCCGGGAAGCTGTCTCTCTTTGGAAAATTTACTAAAAATGTGCAACCACTGCAACAATCAAAGTTTTACATTTTCATCTTCCTTGGTCTTTAAAATTGTCAGATCTTCATGTTCCACTTCTGTCAGCTTTAAATTCCCACCTAAAATTTGCATTAATCCACTTCTGGTCGGCACTTTACGGTCTTTGAAATTTGCTCTCATTGGTTTATCCACATGAATCCCCAAGTCATCCATCAACTTAACGAGCCAAGCAGCCTCACATGCAACCAATGTTGTATCCCTATATTCCACTTCTGTACTTGATGTTGAAATGCATGGATTTTTTACTACTCCAATTGACCATGTCACTTCTAAGACCAAATGCATATCCACTTATCGATCTCCTTTCATACATATAGCTAGCCCAATCTGCATCATAATAACATGTAAGCTCAACAGGTTTACCATGCTCATAGAATAGTCCATAAAAGTGTACCCATCACATATCTCAAAATCCTCCTCACAGCATCTAGCTACACAAACTAGATTATCAAACCAACTGTATAACTCAAGTCCCCAGTCTAGTGATAGTGAGATAGATCAGACTATCAACCTTATGTCTATACATTGTCACATTCTCTATCACATTTCTTATATCAATAGCTAGCTTTACATTTTGCTCTAGTGGTGTGTCCATGGGTTTGCATTCCAATGTGCCATACTTCTCCAACATATTCTGTGCATATTGTTTTTGTATCATCCATATCCCATGAGGTGTATGCATAACTTCAATGCCTAAGAAAAAATTTAGCTCTCCTAAGTTTGTAATCTAAAATTATTTCTACAGCATAGCTTTTATGTCATTAATGCCCTATATGTCATCACTTGTGATCACCAACTCATCTACATAGAGCACCAAAATCACATATCTTGTCTCTATTTTCTTGGTAAATAGGCTATGATAAGCTTTGCCTAGCTGAAATCCAAGTGTCTGTAATAACAAGTAGGAAGTAATCCTAGCATTGTAGGCTCACAGAGCTTACTTTAAGCCATGCAATGCTTTCTTCACTCAGCATACATATGACAAATAGTTGGGATGCACATAGCCCTTTGGCTGATCCATAAAACCCTCTTCTTTCAAAACACCATTTAAGAAAGCATTTGTAACATCCATCTGAGAAAGATTCTAGCCTTTGGATATAGCCAATGCTATGCCAGCCCATACAGTTGCCATCTTAGCAACTCGACTAAAGGTTTCCTCATAATCTAGCCCATACTATTGAGCATATCCTTTTAGTAACAATCTAGCTTTGTACCTCTCTAGTAAGCCATTAGACTTACATTTTACTTTATAGACCCACTTGCATCCACTAGGCACTTTGCCCTCAGGCAACTCAACCAAATTCCATGTTCTATTTCTCAGCAAAGCGTCATATTCACCATCCATAGCCTTGCACCAGTTCTCATCCTTAACTTCATTTGCAAAAGATATAGGCTCTTTGTATTTCAACAATTCTATCATGTATGCATAATGTCTCATTGAGTATCCATTCTAGATAAGCCTATCCAGAGGCTTCCTTTCTCTCTACTGCAATCTCCGCAATGGAGGTGAACTAGATTCCGCTCTCTCATGAGGTGGTAGATATCTCTGCTTAACTCTAGGTGTAACCACTACAAGTATGCCAAACTCGCTATCAAGACTCTCAGTGGAGTCATATCTTGAAGTAAATGAACCTATAACAACATCAAAAACCTTCTCTTTTCCTATATCTCTCCCCCTCATTTACGTATCCATATCAACGGATGGAGACCCATGGCTGTGTAGCATGCATGTCCAAGGACTTACACTGCCAAATGCATCCTGAATAGGTTCACTGATAGAAGGAGTCCCTTGCTATCCATTTTTTGCATACATGCCATGCCCTATGAAGTGTCATCATTTACTACAGCCTCCTTATCATCATACCAAGATGCTAACTCATCAAATACGACATCATGGCTAAGCAATAACTTGCGTGTAGTTAGAACAATGCACCAATCTACATCCTCTGGCCTTTAGCAACCAATCTACATCCTCTACCATCCTTCTCTATGAAGTAACCATCTCTATTAAATCGTACTTCTAGGCTCTACTCAACCATCTAACATACAAATAAAGAATTCTTGGTAATTGACGATACATGCAATACATCATGCAAGTGCTTAACCAAAGGAACAATCCTTTTGTGTACTATGTCATGCTGAGAATCATCTCCAGTATATACCTAGCCCTTAGCACATGATTTCAACTCACCAAACCACTCGCCATGTAATGTCATGTGGTTTGAGACACAATAATCTATATACCAAACATCATTTGACTTTCCTTGCCGTTGCCCCTTTTTCATACATGAGTCATAACAAAGAGTCTTTCACTAGTCGTAGCTCTACATGACTAGAAGATGCATAGTAACCTTGTTGTCTACCCTTCTGATCAACCTACTTCTTCCAACACTCTTTTGCAATGTGGCCATGCTTGCTGCAGTAATGGCAATGTTTATCCTTATTAGCATTTTCATGGGTAGATTGAGTATGCCATGATCCTCTACCCTTAGACTGATATTTCCACCTCGCACGGGAGTATACTAGTAAATCCCTATGCTGACCTTGTCCTTGCACTGAGATGGATGTTGTTGAGTTTCCCTACCATGGCTAGAACCTCTGCCATGATAACCACAACCTCTTTGTTAGAGTAAGAAGCTCCATCTTTGCTTTTAGAGCAACTCAAGCTTGTAGCCAAACCCAATTTCACTTCTTTATGGGTAAGCAAGGATACAAGTTCATTAAAGTCAAGAATTTCAGCCTTGACTGAAATTGATGTATCAAAGGAATTATATTATGGCCCTAGACCATTCAGGGTCACAACCACCAAATTCTCATCATCTACCTTTGTCCCAATGGATTCTAGCTAATCCGCAATAGTCTTTATCTCAGTCACATAGTCATGAATGGACTGTCCTTTCCTACCCATTGTGTTAAACTTCTACTTCAACTATATTTTTATGGCACTAGTGGTAGTACCATAATATCTCATCAGAATATCCCATGCATCCTTTGGTGAGCTCTGCAATTCATTATTTGCATAACCATAGCATCAAAAATACATAGGGATAGCCAATGCAATACCCTACGAGCTCTCTCAGTCCATGCTCGATGTGCCCTAAGCGTATCAAGTGTTGCATTTGCATTGGGGAGTTTGGGCTTAGCCTTCACAAGTCCCAATAGCCCCTTGCCAATGAGAAAAATCTCCATCCTCAACTTCCAGATAGCTTAATTATTGTTGTCTACTTTGTCACCCACTATTTGAGTTATTTTATCGGTCTTTTCAACATTTTCCATCTCTGCAACTCTATGTATTCAATGCAGTATACATTAAGCCATTATCTTGTGGGTAGTAAGGATAAGATTTCTTATGTATAATAAAAAAGAATGATGTCAGCTCATTGATTGCCTTATTTACAAAAGTACCTTTGTTGCTAACAAGTTCAAATAGAATGAAATATCTTGTGGAGATATCATTAAAAAGACATTTAGCAACTAACTTTTCTATATTGTCTGGCAGCAGGGTCCATGCTTCACCCCATTTGGGGCAATAATTTGTTGTCATCAAGATAGAACTTATTGCTTGTGTATATCATAGTTGGAGAGATGGGACAATCCCTACTTTTGGAAAGGTTCCAGAGGCATGATTGGCATGAGCTCTCTTGATCTAGGCTAGCTCAGTCTTTAAAATAGGAATCACATCATTGGACCTAGTTGCAGACATCACCATGCATGGTCAAAGAGATGGAACCGATGAAGTCTTGTCCCCACTTCTAGAAAGGTTCTAGATGTAGGATTGGCTGGAGTGGCAAGCAATCTCTGGCTCTAGCTTGGCCTACCCAATTGTAGACATCACCATGCATGGTCGGCCACCATAATCCAACTTACTAGATTTTGAAAGTTGTAACTTTAGCAATGAAGTAGCCATTGGAAATTCCTTGATGGGATTCCTCTAGGACAATTGACATCTCCATAGGGCGAATCACTCTTTGTAGTAGTCTAGAGAGCGTGCAGTAGTACAACTATCCCATGACAATTTCAAAACGTTGGCTTCAAAGAGCCAATCGATTCCATTGGTCCTTTTGAAGATGAGGTGAAGGTACTACAATTTCTATGAAAATCATTGTTTCTTCATACCACAACCATGGAGGGTTTTGTGGCTTTGGGTTGGGGTGCATTCAATTGTATAGGAAATAGCTAGGCATCCAAGAAATCACCTTCTACACCAATTGGGGTTCTTTAGAATCAAGGTGGGATAGGAAAACCACAATGATATGCTAGGCTTTGAGATGATGGATGATTGTGTATTCAAATTCTTGGAGCATGAAAACAATCGGGCAAGTCACCTAGTGACATTTTGCTACTTGAACAGGTAGTGAATGATCCATATGAAAAACAAAGGCATGTCCTAGTAAATAATATCAAATTTTCTTGATAGAGTAGATCATGCCAAGATACTCTTTTCGATTGCTGAATAATTTTTCTCAACATTAGATAATATTTTGTTGGCATAAAATACAAGTTTGAACGGCAAACCATTTGCATCTTGCTACATAAGCATGCTTCCAATAGCAATATCAAATGCATCTACAAATACATGGAAGGTCTTTGTCCAATATGGTGTGGGATCACAATAGGAGCTTTTGAGAGTGAGAGCCGCAAGCATCAAAATGTCAACTCCACTTCTTCATTTCATTGATATGTTGACTTGTCCACATGTGCCAATTTATTAGGTGGAATAGCTAGATATACCAAATGATATAGATGATGGCCATGCCATGAGATGTGACCTAGAAAATGAAGTAACATGGATGGAAAATCTCGTATTGTAGCTTGCATAATTGCTACCACCTTGGTAGTGTCAATATCTATGTCATTTTGTGAAATGATATGGCCTAGCAAAATACTACCTTGAATAACAAATAGACATTTGAGTGGATTTAAGCTTAAACTTATCTCTTAGTATTTGGTGAGGCAAAGCTAGAGGTACATTAAGTGAAGCATGGCCTTTCCAAAGATTCTAAAGTGGTCCAAGAAGACCCTAAAAAAATCAGTGGGATAAGGTTCAAAGATCTCTTGCATATCTCTCTAAAAGGAGACCGGAGCATTCTTGAGACCAAAACCGCATCACTATGCATATATATACTCCCCATGCAATGATGGAAGCTGCTTTAGCTTGGTCTTCTATAGCAAGGTGTACTTGATTGTATTCATTGAAACCATCAAGAAAGGAGTGCATCTTGTGGTAGCTATTTCATTTAGTATGGTATCCACGTAGGGTATAGAAAAGGGATCTAGGATTGTGGTTGTGTTAAGCTTCTAGTAATCCACACATACCTAGAGTTTCTTATTCTTCTTCTTTAGAACAATGACAATTGAGGATATCCAATCCATGAGATCTATGGGAGCAATAAAGCCTACTCTCAGTAGTAAATCCATCTCCTCTTTGACCTAGCCTTTGGGAAAACATTAATCCTCTTTGACCTACATCTAGATTAGAACATCATCTAGTTTCAAAGCAATCTGATGTTGATAGAAATTATGATTGTGACTTTCATATCTGAATTTTGTCATGCAAACACATCCTTGAATTTTATCGACAAGTTGATGAGTTGTTGACAAAATGGTGGTTAGAGTTTAGCATTGATCCTAACCAGTTAGGTTTTTTTTGGGACCCAGATAGACCATGTCCAATTTATCTTCTTTTACTCTTGTTACTTTATGTATCTGCACCTCAAGCTCGTGCTCTTGATTCAGGATTTCACTAAAGTCAACATCATCAACAATCCAGTTAGTATTGATATTGCCCTTAATGAAGTCTGGGCTCTGAGTTCTAGAATTGGCTGATGTTGTCCTATTTTTACTCTTCTTAGGCTTGAGATTATAGACTCTAGGGTTGCATGTACTATTTACTAGTTTGGAAAACATTAATGAGACACCAGGGTTGTAGGTCAATACTATCCTTCTAGAACTCCTCTTCTTCATCATCACTTAGACTCTCGACTATGTTGACTGTCGAAGTGTGGGGTAGATGGGGCAACATTAATCAAGAACATCATTACCTAGTGCTGATTTCTTCCAATAGATAGTTTATCCTTATCCCGCTTATGACCGACTCTTGCTTAGACTCTTTCTTGTTGGCGTAGCCAAGGCCTTTCCAATAGTAGGAAGTATTCTTCATCAATATGTTCCATATTTAAGACAACTAAGAAAACTAGAAATTGGACTATGGAAATATCTAAAAGTACTTACCTAATAATACCTGTAGGTTATACTCACATGCTATTGATTGGCCATCCTCACTAGGAAGGGGATTGGTTCCCATTCCATCAATCCTAGTTGCTGGCAAGTTACTAATGTGATGATATTTACGCCTCATTCATTGTCGACTAAGATGTTCTAGATGATCTAGCCCTTGCATCGAATAGGAATCACTAGAATGGTCAGATGAGACATCGAGCCTGCTAGAATTGGATCTTGTAGATTGTTTCCTTCAAAGCATGGGCCATCATGGACATTACTTCTGGTTCTGGAAATGTCAAACACTCAGGTTGAATCATCTTCAAGAGATTATCTTTGAAAGTTGGGACTAGGTTTAATAAATCATCTACTAGAACAGTAATATTAATAGGTCCCCATTCGCTTGATGCTTCAGATGAGTTTGGAACAACCAAAGTGCTTGGCATGTTCCCTTATGTTGTTGTGGGTTTAACTTCCTTTTTCTGACTTCCACTACCTCTAGGTTTAGCATCTGGTATTTTACTCTACCTCCTCTATTTGGGATGATACTCTAGATTCTTCTTATGAGCTTTGTCGGAGTGGGTATCCTAAGTCTAACTTTTTTGCTTGCCACAATGAGCTTTTTGTAGCTTCTCTTGTTGACTTCCAAGTCTACTACCTAGGTTCTACTCTCCACTAGATTGCGGGTCATCTCGCACAACATATTTATTTTTCTCATGTGGTGGGTGTTGTTGTTCTTTGGGTTAAATCATCAGGTTATGGTTTGAACTTGGTAGATCTAGATTGATGATCTAGTTAGGGTTTGGATTTTTCCATGTTGGGTGGGGGTGAGTCTCTATAGATGGATGCATCCCCTGAGTGGGTGGGATATGTTGTGTAGACTGTGGCTACTTAGAGCTGCCATGACCATTTCTAGGTTTAACCTCTAGACTCAACCTCAGGGATGAATATTTCATGGCCAACACATGACCTATAGTCTATCCTACCATCTAGTCGTGCACTTTCTCCTACTTAGCTGATAAAGGGTCTATGGGATGCAATTCGACCCTTGCAGGTCTTGCTAGATTGGGTAATCAAATGCACCTCCCATTTGGACAAATTCTTGATCTCCATTGCATTGGCATTGGGTATATATACTAGGTGTTGAGCCAAACACACCAACAATCGAGAATTTGGAAATACTTTTATTAATTCAGAAGCTGTAACTCATGCTGGCAACAATCTCTCACCTTGTCTCTCAAAACTCCACTCTAAGTGTCCAAGCATCCTCCTCTCCATTGCAAGAAAGCGAGTTGTAGTGAACTCACCTAACTTACCTTCTTGTTTTTGATGACTTGAAGGCTTGAAGATGGTTCCAGGACCACAATCAACACGATCCAATATCATCACTCCATATCCATAATCAAGCACACTAATGAGTTGAAGAGCTAGTAGAGAAGACGAGAAAATTAAGACAATGGTGAAGAGCTTCACTTTCCATCAATCCCTCACTCAACACACCTCTCACTCTCTCCCTCTTAGTCACTCTCAATAGAATAGAAGCAATATGATAGAATGGAAAGCTAGAATAGAAAGCTTGAGTAGTCACATTGATAGAGCTTCCGCAGTATGGATGTGCCAAAAGGATAAATACAAATAAGGCCTCCCACCCTTATATAGACTAAGAATTAGGGCTATGGCTAGGGTTTGTACCCCTTTTACATTTTTCATTTAGGGTTTGCACCCTCTCTTGGGCATCCTACCCACTTAGTGGGCTCTAGGCCAGTCAATCCTTGAAGCATGCTTCAACCCTACCCTAAATGGACCAAGGCTATGCTAATCTAATCACACATCCATGTGTGCAACCCACACAAAACTTGTGGGTCTGACAATTACAACTATGGGTGATAAATACAATGTGCATTGGCTGGCTCTCACAAAATAATGCATCCATGATTATCTGATGGTGTCCATGAGTACAAAATAATACACAAGTGCCTAAAATAATACACAGAAGCTCCACAAAATAAATATCCACCAAAAAATACTAGCCAACACTTGCACCTTCTACAACCTTCTCAAAATACCATTGAGATTATTCCCCCCTAGACGAGTGCTAGCCCCATGGCACTCATGTCATAGGTAGCATGTGGTAGCTTGCACTGAAGACACACAATGCTAGGAACAATCGATGAAGGAGTAGTGGTCCTAACGGAGGAGAAATGAATGTTGTTTATGAAGATTATATTCTTTCTGTCATGGTTGGTACTGATGATAGTGCTAGTACTGGGGTAAATGGTGACTAAGGCTGTTGATTATATTCTTTCTGTCATGTTTGGTACTAATGATAGTGCTAGTACTGGGGTACTGATGATAGTGCTAGTACTGGGGTAAATGGTGACTAAGGTTGTTGATTGTGACAATCCTATAGAAGTCGATGATTTTGAAGATACACTTGAGGGTTTATCTTGTTGATGGAGGTAGATTGAATGATCATTGGAGATGAATGGGAGATTGCAAAAGATGGGTTATGTGGTGTTGATGTAGCAATGATGACGCTGGATGATTTGCCATGAACTTTTGTACCTGCAAAGCAAAACCTCACGTGTAATCACTTCCTAAGGGAAAGTGCTAGTCTTTTGTTCGTGCACAGAACATATGAAGATGTTTCTTAGGGAGCAAACTCCAGGCAAGCCCGAAGTGTTGTCCCACACTTGAGGACCCAAAACTATCAATAGGTTATGGTGCAAATACTGATAGTGAGTGCATGTGCATACATAGTCTAATATATAGTTAGAAGACAACTTCAAGGGTGCTTTTGATGATGTTGGCAAATGAACTAAAGAACCTTGAAGCTGATGAGGATGGGAAGAGTTGTCATTGTTGAGGGAAAAGGGATTGTTGATGAAGAGTATGGAAAAACACCAATGAGAGAGGGATATGAGCTAGAGAGTCCAATCCAATATGCTCTTGAAGCGCATGGTTCTCTGTTGGACCAACCACTCATGGTAGATGATGCAATTGTGATCTCTGGACTGAAGAAACTTTTCCACCTTGTGTTGGAGTTGAGTTGTGGGTACTATGATGAAATGGAGTGGTAAGGGAAAAAGTGCAAGTGACTCAGGGATATAGATCTAACCAAGGCAAGTCAAGAATCCCTAGGTATGTCCTGACCTTGATGTTCCCTAAGTAAATGTGCTAGAAAATGAAAAAAGAGCTAGGGGGTTAGTGATAGAGCCAACCGACCGAAGCCACTCGGCACATCCAACTTGAGGACCCCTATGTGTGGTACAGTGCATGTGAGTGCATATTTCTTGTTCTTTTTTGCTTCTTTTTTTTCTTTGTCTTTTTTCTTTGACAACAATGATATAAAATAAGGCATGTTGCCCTACAAGGAGAAATGGAAGTATGAGATCAGAAGGATGACTGCAAAGAATAAAACTTGGTGCATAAGATGATTGGTGCACTAAGGTGCATACAATGAAGATTTGAATATTGAGCCTAGACATTGAAGCACATTGCCACATTGTTGATGAAGCTGTTATTGAAGAAGAACTTGAACTTGTTGATGAAGACTTGTATGCTCATTGATGAAGCAGTTTGCAACTACTCCTAAGAAATTAGATGACCATTAGATGTTGTAGTCAAGGTATGTTGTCATTGAAGAAATCAGAACCTCATTGTTGATGGTTCTTTAAGCTCTGTGTTTCTTCAGTGAGGCTCCAAGATAAACTTATTGTCTTGATTGGCCTTTGATGTCTTGATATGATGCCTCTCGAGCTTGAGATCTTCAAGAAGGTTTTGATGCTACTGTTAGTTTCAAGTCTTTAATGTTTTTGTAGTGTAAGATATTCATGGAAAGCTTCTATTATTAATGATATTGTCTTCAAGCCATGAGGTTCATTGCATTGCTTTGTCACCTATTGTTTTCCTGCATTCACTTGGTGAAACTTTCAGCGTACCATGCATTGGATTCAAAAGAAAAATATAGAAAGAATTATGAACAACTTTCTTCTTTGAATTTCACCATCACACAAGGAGTGAAAGGTTTTTAGCTTGTATCTCTTCTTTTTATTTGTTTCCCTCGCATAAAGATGTAGCATTGTTTCAAAAGTCAGAGGGACTTTTGCTCTTGTTAGTGTAACAAATTGAGCTAAATAAAAATATGTACAAAGAAACTAAGACTAAAAAGAAAAAAGAGTTAGTATACTACAGTTTTTGGGATCCACCAATCATAGAAATTTGGATTGTACTGCAATTCGACAAAAGCATCCAAGTCATGTGGTTTGGTAACCAGTCCACAAATGTAGGTAATTAGATCTCCAAGCAAAGAGGGTCCTACAAAGCGACTGGCAATGTGTAGTTCCTCTTCGATCAAAATCTTATCAAGTAATGAGTGATATATCAACTTTTGTGGCAAGGTGAGATTTCAAGCTAGGATGATAGAGCGCAGTGAAGTGGTCTCACAGTAGGTTGGGCCAGCTTGAAGTGTAGTGACTCTACGGCATTGCTCAATTGTGGTCATAAGACAACTGCCATTGCAATTAATCTCAAGTCAATGAGAAAACCACTTCTGCAAGAACAGACTTGAGGAATGACAATTCTACTCAAGCTCATCAAGTACTAATTAGTCTTGGATTTTGGTCATAGAAGCATAAGAAGGAATAAATTGGCATTTAGAAGTAACCTGAACTACCTCATCATCAGCAAGGCCTTGATCAATCATTGCAAACAACTTGGCATAAGTAGTGTATATGGCCTCAAATTGGAGTAGGCATTTTGTTTCAGAGGAATTGAATTTTCTTGCCGAATGAGCAGCCGTGGTATTCAATGGTCGACATGCTAGCAAAGGCTTGATGCTAGAAGGAGGGTCAGGTTTAGTAGGGTTGATCTGAAGATATGTCTCAGTAACCTCCTTGGAAGCATCTCAAGGTTTAATTGGCTCAATTGGGGGTGTTGTGTCATGCAGCTTTGGAATAAACCATTCATAGAAATTAGGATTGTATTCTAATGAAGCATCCTCATCAAGAAGTTGTGGGTCATGGGTGAGACAAAAGATATATCTAGTGACGTCAATCATCATGTCTCATTGTCTTAATTGACTTGCAATGCGTAGCTCTTCCTCTAAAAGAAGTTTGTCACACAAGGGATCAAGTTTAGCCAATTTAGAAATGTTGAAACCATGGACAAGTGCAAGCACTTAGAGAGATATAGGAGCAACACACGTAGGATCATGCATTGAAGTTCAAAGTTCCTTTCTCTGCTCAACAATTGTCATTAGGAATCTACCACATCGTGTAGCTAACCCTCAACTAGAATACCATTTTCGTTCAAACTCACTTTGTCCTTCTGCTTCATTGGCCAATGCTGCAACATCTTCCCTACTTGTTGTGTGCTAAGCGATGCTTCTCTTGCTCTACCTTGTTCATTTGCTTTATAACTTCTCCCACAATTGATGGGTAAATCCAAAAATTTTGTGATTTAGCTGACCATGTCCAAGGCTTTTCTAAGAGTTTCGATGCTCAACAATCTAATCTCCAAGGTTGGCATGAATATATGCATGAGCAAGTGAAGTCAAGAGTGTTTCATCTAGCTCTTCAGAACTCGTAGCTTCTGATTGATCTCTATGTTGTCCCCTCTTTTCTAACATCTCCATGATTGATTGTTTAGATAGTTTCAAGTGTATTGGAGTTTTTGGTTGAGAATAACATGACTTGTGAATCAATGGGTTCATTATGCTCTCTGCACTAGATTCTATATCCTCGTGTGAGGCTGAAGTACTAGAGGCTTGTTCTTCAGTAGAAGTGAAACTCTTGGTCACAACCAAGTGCTGTGATTGTATGGGTTCCATCTCAGAATTGGAAGTAGTAACTTTTGAATCAGTGGAGTGGTCAATCGTGACAGTCAAAGATGACTGTGCACTTGAATCCTCAGACTGAGTGGAATTACTCATGGTTGTGGTATTTCTAGATTTATTTGTGACAACACTTATAGAGGAAGGTCGTCGCTCTTTTGATGTTTTTGGTCATTTGTTGTGAATCCTTTTCCTTAGATTGAGCAAGTACACTAGGTTGCTACTGCCAAATTTTTTGTTTTGGTTTAGTTGACAAAGGTTCTTGGTTTCGAGGTGACTTTGGTTGTTTTGAAGAACCAACAACAGCATGGGGTTGTTTCTTATCAACACTTGAGGCCTTTATCTCATCTATCCTTGGACTTTTCGTTTCAGCTTAAGCAACCTCACATGGAAGTGGTTGCTTTGGCTCTAGCTTTTCCTCCTTATTTAATGACTTTTTGGACACTACTAGCTCCTCTTGTGAAGTAGGAGCAACTTCAAGTGGTTGCTCTTTTGGAATTGTGGCCTCAAGTGTCACAGGAACTATCTCGTTAGTCACTAACTTATCTTGTGTTGTCTCCTCAAGTATCTTGGTCCATGACTTAGATATGTGTGTGGATCTCTTTTGCTTTCACTTGGATTTGGATGGGAATTGGTCTATGGTCACTGGAGGTGGCTTTGCGGGTGGTGGTTTTGGTAACCAAATCCAACAATTTCCCACACAAAACCCTTGAGCACGGAGCAACTCTTTGGGCACCCATCACGGCCTTGTGCTAGCTCTCCATCAACGCTTTCAATTACTTGCCCTAAATATATTCCCCTTGTATATGTAGTTCTATTCCCAATAGCTTGAGAAGCTGTGGTAGTGTTTCTAGTAGTTGTGGTCTTTCCTTTGGTTCCAAGAGGCTTCCTACTAAGTGGTTCTCTCTTGTTATCGTGTGTCATGAGTAGTTCATTAAGAATTCTCTGGTTGCCCTCTCTAAGTGTTTGATTTGACTCTAAGACAAGCTTCTTGCCCTTCTCTAGAGAAGAGACAAGGTTCCCTTTGCTGAAAGTAGTGACTATCACCACATCTCATAAGCTTAGGTGTATATGGTGTGCTTCATAGTCCACAATGCATGTAGTTGCAAACTTGAAAGGTCTTCCAAGCAATAATTCCTTTCCCATATCTTCTCGATTTGGAAGCACATAAAACACTATGGGCATGATTTTAGTCTCAATAGTCAATATAATTTTGCATCGTCCTAAGAGGGAATAGGCTAATCCTCAATATGGCTTGATAGCTGCATTGGTTGGGATGAGTTCAGGTTGTTCGATCTCAATCCATACCTCATAGATCAAGATGTTATAATCTGAACCTTTAGCTATGAGATCATCAATGATGAGCTCTCACTTGGCAGTTAGTTTGACACTAAGATATGTAGGAGAAATTAGCTCTTCATCTTTTGGGTTAGTGTGTTCGTCACTTGTACATTTCATATATTAGGCATGGTAGACCTAGTTAGGGTACTACATGAAACCTTGCATATTGGACAATCATGATACATGTGAATGATGCTCCACTCAATGCATCTAAATTTAGCCCTTGGAAATTTATCTATCACCATTCAATCTACTAGCTTTGTCCTAGGCTCTTGTGTTGCTAGCTCTAGTAACATGTGAATGGATAAATGGATGGGAATATTTACTTGTTTGTGTTGACTCATTAGGTTTTAAGACTTTGAGACCTAAGGTCAAGTCCACTATGAGGCACATCAACAGAGTGTAAGGCTCTTAATAGCCATATGACAACTCTTTTACTCTTCTTACAATGGTCTTGTGTGGTTCTTGGTGTGGGTGTTCTCGTTCAACTCTCTAGGCTTGTCAGTTCTTCTTGCATTTCACAACTTCATTTCTTGGAGTTCCTATCCTTCAAATTTGTCTCTCATTGGTCAATTGGTCTTGTGATATTGCACTAAGTGAAAGTGGTGAAATGATGGGCTCAATGTTTGGCTTCTCCTTGCAATTGTTGCCGTCTTGACACTTTGTTTGAATGGGGTTCAAAATGATTCAAAGGGGGCTTAGGACTTATGATAGCTTGGTCGACAATATTTTACTCATCATGCCCTTGTAATGATTGGAAAGGATCACATGATGATGGTGACTTGGTTGGACAATTCCCCCCCCAGTGACTTACAATGTGTCCTATATGTAGATGTGAAAGTGACTGTTGTGGTTGTGTACTATGATCCTAAATGACCTAAGGTAAAGTCAGCCCAATGTGTGTTGCCAAGGTTGCCTAGGTGCTAAGTGCAATGTGTGCCAGGTCCTTGCAATAAAATGAGGTGGTTGCTTAGTTTAACAAGCTCCTAGTTGAGTTCCTAAGTCATTAAGATATTTACTTCAAATGCTTGACTCCAAAACCTACAAGTTATCAATGCACTTTGCAACACTTTCATTCAAAAACTTGCAAGAGTGTGGTGCGCAAAATTAGGCTTTCTTCCCTTCAAAAATCAAAGTGCACTTGTGCAAGAAATTCATAATTCAAAGTACACTTATGCAAAAGCAATTCCAAAAGCCACACTTTCATGACAAATATGGAAAAATATCAAGACCAACCTAATGCAAGAGGCAAAGACAAGACTCCTAGAGGTGATTGTGCAAAGATAAACAAAACAAGACATCTAGATGTGTCTAGATACAATGAGAAGGAATGGAGGTTGTGCAAGGGTAGACAAGTGTATGTATGGAATTATGTGTGTTTGGAGGAGTATTGTACATATATGTGGAGGAGTGTGTGAGTGATCTATGTGTGCAAGTGAACTTCAATGTGTGTGAGTGAACTCCTATGTGTGTGAGTGATCTAATGTGTGCCAATGATCTCCTATGTGTGCAAGAGATCTATGTGTGTGAGTGAACTCCTATGTGTGCGAGTGAACTCCTATATGTGCGAGCGATTTCCTATGTGTGCAAGTGATCTATGTGTGGCTTAGTGTGGGAGTGAAGTTTTAGGGTTTGATGTTGTCTGGAAATGAGTGCTCCTATGTGGGAGTGAGATGGATGGATGTGTGGGAGTTAGGGTTTTGGGTGTGAAAGAAAAATAGGGGTGTGCAAGTTAGCGTGATAGGTGTGAGTGTTTGGGGTAGTGGGAATGGGGTATGGGGTGTGTAAGGGTTGTGGTGGTGCGTGATCCAAAGTTGTGTGTGAATGTGTGAATGTGTGGATGTGCGAGGTGTGGTTCGAATGCATTGAATGTGTGAATATGTGTGGTATGAGTGCTTGTGAATATGTGTTAGTGTGTGTGTTTTTTTTAAAAATGGGTGTGTGCTTGTTGAGTTTCGGTTTTTGTGTTGGTTGTTTTATATTTTAATGGGTGTGTGTGGGCATGTTGCTGTGCGTGTGTGTGTTTTTTTTTAGTATAGGTAGCGTGTGAATAAGTGTGTGTGTGTGTGTGTGTGTGTGTGTGTGTGTGTAAATGTTAAAGGTGTGTATAATTGGTGTGTGTGTTAGGTGTTTAGGTATGTGTACACAAAGAGTTTGCTGTTTTGTGTGGAAATGGATATAGGATTGTGTGTGGGTGTGTGTAGATAGAATGGGAAAAAAAAAAAAAAAAACTTACCTAACATGGTCATTGTCGTGTTGATCGTCGTTGCCATGTGGCAACATGCCACCACCGCCAGCCTGCCCCATGCCATCGTCGCCAATCTACTACCCACCAGCCTGCATCATGCCGTCAACATCAAGCTGCTGCCGCAACCTCTCTACAACCAACACAGACAGACAGAGAGAGAGAGAGAGAGAGAGAGAGAGAGAGCCAACATAGGCAGATATATATGTGCGTGTATGTGTCTGTGTGTGTGTTTGTATGTGTGTGTGATCTTTACATCGATTCCTTTTTTTAAATAAAAATTAAATATACTATTCTTCTTCTTCTTCTCGTCCTCTTCCTCTTCTTCTCCTTCTTCTTATCTTCTTCTTACTCATTCTTCTCTCTACTCCTCTTCTCTTCACCACTACTTTCTTCTTCCCAACTTCTTTCTTCTTCCCCTTCACTCCTCCTTCTCCTCACTCGCTTCTCTTCTTCCTCCTCCTCTTTTCTTCTATCTCCTTATTCTACTTCTTTCCTTCCTTCTTCTACCCTCTACTTCTCTTCCTCCTAATCTGTCCTACTTCTTTCCTCCCCTCTTCCTTCACTATCTCCTCTTGCATGTACCCCTTGTTCCTTCCTTCTTCTACGTTGCCTTCTTCATTCATCTCCTTCCTTTGCATGTCGATGACACAAAGGGTTCAAGAGATAACTACAATGGTGAGCTATGTGTTTGGTTGGTTTTCAATCATGAATACATATGCAACCGATCACAAGGGAAAGAAAAATAAACAATCATTTGCAATGTTGTCACATGACTTATCCAAGCAAGAAGGGTTTGAGTTTTGCATTTTGTGTTTGAGATTTGAGTTTTGAGTTTTGTGTGTGTGTTTTTTTTAAGTTTGTATTTTATCTTTCTTCCTACCCTAATAAGCCTATCTTCATAATCGTAACCCAACAAACCGGTTCCTTTCAATTCAGCCTTCCTATCCACAAATGTAGACGATTGGAACCCCATCGATCCCATCCATGCCCATGCAAAAATATTCTATTCCACCACATGGTAGGAGTGTGAGAACCTTAGTGATTGCACCATCCTAGGTCCTGGCAACAATGGAACCAAAATGTTGAGCCAAATGTACCAATAGTCACGACTTTGAACCAAACTTCTATTGTTTCAAAAGCTACAACTCATGTTGGCAAAAATCTCTCACCTTGTCTCTCAACACTCCACTCTAACTATCCAAGCATTCTCCTCTCCATCCCAAGAAAGCAAGAACACAAGACTAGCTCGAGTTGTAGTGAACTCACCTAACTTATCTTCTTGTATTTGATGACTTGAAGGCTTGAAGATGGTTCCACAACCACCATGATCAACACGATCCAATATCATTGCTTCTTCACATCCACAACCAAGCACCCCAACGAGTGGAAGAGATAGTAGAGAAGACAAGAAAAGCAAGAAAATGGTGAAGAGATTCACCTTTCCTCAATCCTTCACTCAATGCAACTCTCACTCTCTTCCTCTCTATCACTCTCAACACAATAGAAGCAATATAATAGAATGGAAAGATAGAATAGAAAGCTTGAGTAGTCACACTAATAGAGCTTCCACAGTATGGATGTGCTGAAAGAGTGAATACAACTGAGACCTTCCACCCTTATGGAGACCAAGAATTAGGGTTAGGGTTAGGGTTTGCGCTCCTTTTGTGTTTTTCCTTTAGGGTTTGCACCCTCTCTTGGTGGGCATCCTACCCACTTAGTGGACTCTAGGCCGGTCAATCCTTGAAGCATGCTTTAATCTTAGCCTAAATGGACCAAGCCTATGCTAATCTAATCACACATCTATGTGTGCAACCCATGCAACACTTGTGGGTGTAACAATTACAACTATGGGTGATAAATACAATAATGTGCATGGGAGTGAGTCCCCAGCTCTCACAACATAATATATCCATGATGATCTAGTGGTGTCCATGAGTACAAAATAATACACAAGTGCTTTAAATAATACACTGAAGCTCCACAAAATAAATATCCACCAAAAAATACTAGCTGACACTTGCACCTCTTTTGTAGTGTTCTCAAAATATTGTTAACACTAGGCCTTGTGTCTTCTAAGCATTGTATGCTTGGACATCTAGACACTCAGCTTGCTAGTGTTTGTCCTACATGCAAAAGAAGCAATGTTTAGCAAAAGGTCAAAATTTCCATTAGCCTCCTCCATTTCTATTACACCCACTACAACCATTGTGAGATTGTGGATAGTCTTGATTGTTATATGCCACAGGCAAGGTAGGAATGAGGTTGGCTTGGAGGTTTGTCCATTGGTTGGAGTTGTTTGCTCTTGTTTCTTGCTATCCTCCAAGATAGGCCATTTGGTACCTTCCACTGTACCACAACAATACTCATTGTTGTATGTGGCCATGTTGTAAATGTTGCACCATGTTTGGTCTAGGCCACATTTAGCCTGGACATATCTAGGATTACTACACTTTGTGTATCAAAGGTGTTTGACCTCATTCTTCTTGGTGTTTTCCATCTTTTTCTTCCCTTTATCTTTCTTCTTACTCTTATATTTATTTATTTCTTCCTCCTCCTCAGAATCTCAAACCTTATACTAGTGGATTTTGTTTCCAAGTCAAAACCAGAAGACAATTCACTACTATCATCATTTTGATATTTTGCAGTGAACTTGTTGCATTTCTTCCCTTTTTCTAGCTTTTCTTTTGATAGTAACCTAAGAGATTTCTTATAAAATAGGTCAATGCGATTACTAGATAATCATTAGAAGTGAATGCCTTTTGAATAGTATTTAGCATTTCATCTTTTAGTTGTATATTTGGATCAATGTGACTATTTAGTATTTTGAACTTGGTGGTGTATTTAGCATTTCATCTTTTAGCTGTGCACTTGAATCAATGCGACTATTTAGTATTGTGAACTTGGTGTTGTATGCTTGGACTAATGAATAACCTTGTTTGAGATGGCAGAGTCTTTTAAGTTTTTGTAGATCTATTTAGTCTAGTTGGAACGAGATACGAAAGGAATTTAGTACTTCATTCCATGATGGCTAGTCATGTTTTGCTGCTGCCATTGTGATCTCAACATAGTTCTTGGGAAAAAAAAAAAAGGAAAGTTGCGATCGTAAGATATAATGACCAAGGTAGTATTATTGCTAAACAGAAGGACTTAGGGATAGTATAATATGAGCTCTATTGTTAGACAGCACCCAAGATGCCAGTCAAAGTATGGCTATGTGTATACTCAAACAATGATGACTCACTCCCTTCCTTTTGGAATGGGACATTCTCTCCCATCAATGTGGCATGAAAGGTAGCCTTTACTACATCTTCACTCATCGGAGGCTCCTTAATGTGTCACTGGAGACTTTGGCTTTAAATGCTACTAATTGTTGCCACCTTTAGTATTACCTTGCAATCCAACTCAACATTCATGCATGTAAACATATCCTTCATGTACTCTCTAACATAGAGATACACACTACTATTATTTACCTATATTTAGTTAAGCTGGACTGAACTACATGTAGGCTACCTATACATGGACATCATTTGAGAATTAATGCTTACTACATGTTAGTTGAGCTGGACTGAACTACATGCACGGTACCTATGCATGTACATGAGTTGCTTGAATGTTATGCAAATATTTTAAGCAGTGATAAGACATATTGGATTGCAGGGAGTCAAGCATTGACAGGTTGCATATTGCAAATATGGAAACTACTACAGGTACTGATATATCACCCAGATTATGGGAGAGAAGTTTGACAACAAGAACTTTTCTTTATGGAAATTTAGAATGCAAAACTTCATGATTGGAAGAGGCTATTGGGATTTGTGCACAAGAGATGAAGCTGATATCGGCTCCCAGAAAGAAATACAACTGCAGAGCGAGAGCTCATTGGTAGTGGTCAAAAAGAGCTAGCAAAGTTTTTCATTGGTTTGCTTTATGCATCTCAAATGCAATGACTATACAAATTACTAGATGCCACACTCCAAAGGATGCGAGGGAAATTCTCATGAAGAATTATGGCAATATAACTCATGGATAAAAAATACAGCTAAAGCAATAGTTTAATAATATGATGAAAAATGGTAAGAGCATTCATGCTTATATGACATAGATTAAAACCATTGAAAATTAGCTTGCTACTATTGGTTCCAAAGTTGATGATGATGATATGATTGCAATCACCTTGAATGGTTTGGGAATGGAATACAAGGCTTTTGATATGTTGATCTCTATAAGGACCAACCCCTTGATTGGGATGAGTTGCTTTCTTTGTTACTATTTGAGGAAGTCAAGCCTAGTTTGAATAGAAGTTCTAGTACCTCTAAGAATAGAGATACTATCTTTTACTCTAGTGAGTGAGCTAGAGGTGGCAGAGCTCTTGGAACTTTTTGAGGTCATGGGTGTGACACTTCGAATACCTATGGATAGTAGCAACAATATGCATGATAGAGTTCAAATGCACAATGCTAGGGAGGATCTGGAGTGTTTAGAGACAAGGGGAGATCACTTAGAGACAGAGGTGGTTCTTGGTAGTCACATGATTAGTCAAATAGGGATAAAGATTGTCATTACTGTGGTTGATATAGACACATAGTAAAGGACTGTCATAAAAAGGAAGCTAAGATGAAAGCAAAAGGCAAATAGAATGGCAACTATACATCTTCTAATAACAATTATAATGATCAGATAGATAGGTTTTTTACTATGACACATTTTTTTAGGGATATGCGTAAGAAAGCTTTGGCTAATGAGAAACGGTATATAGAATCATGTGTATCCAATCATATGACTCCACATGGTGAATGTTTTGATGAGATGATTGCAGGCTGCTTTGGCAGCTAATTTTAAGGTCAAATTCAAAGTGCAAAAGTGGCCCAAGTTCCATAAAAGAGGTGTTTTTGACAAAAAAATTGTTAATCACACATCAAGGAGTTGGAGTTTTCCTAGATACATTTTGATATCAAAAATCCCATGCACACAAGTGTCTCTTCATCAATTCAAGTTCATTTGACCCCCTTTTTCTTGGCTGCAAGGTTTGGTGTTATGGAGCAATTACCTGATCCAAAAGCCAAAAAGCAAGTGACATAGGCCAAGATAATAGATTTCAGTACCTAGTTGGATCGTGAAGTGATTCAATAAAGTTTAAAAGAAGAAACTAATCAAAAACCTATCAAGATGGGAGGAGGGGACACAAAAAAAATTTGTGCCCAATTTTTCATCGTTTTTGGAGAGTTGTGACTCTTTGTATTAGACTTCCTCCTCCTCACCATGGATTGCTATAATTCTATGCAATTGCTCCAAACCACACGAGATCTGACATAATAAATGAAAAGTTAAGATTTCATTCATACGCTCTCCTCTTTCTCTCTTGCCATAAATATTGTTTATACGGGTAGAAAGAATGAGGAGAATGGGTGCCAATTCATGATGAGTTATAAGGAATGGAGCAAGAAATTGCAAAGGAGATGTTAGCGGGGATGTAAAGGAGCGTTAATGGCTTCATGTTTTGAAATATGATGCGTGCATATGCAGATTATAGCATAAATTATCTTTTATTGAATTTTATGATGAATCTTTCATTATTTTTATAAAAAATTATTGAAAATGGTTGAATATGTCTAAAATCATAGACTAATTGGTAATTTTTAGCAATTCACATAAGGAAAATCAAAACCATAAAACTTGCAATGCAAAATTTAGTAGAAAAATGATAATTTTATGTATTTTTATGATTCAAATGGTGTTATTATGGAGCAATATTAAAGCTAATACTAAATCACAATCCACATAAGCTTCATAAATTTGAAATTTACAAAAACTAGTAACTATGAAAATTTACTAAAAAATAGGGGAATGTTTGTGAGTATATAATAGCTATAGGAAATGAGGTTTGCCTTAGTCTACACCCATTTTGTATTAAGGAGGTCGTTTAGAGGGTGTTTTTATGGAAAAAATATCGTGAAACATAGAAAACACCCTACATAATAAATGAACACATAAAGAAGCTGAAATGTTAAGAATTTTACATAGAAATATAAGTGCTTATGCATTGAAATGAAGGATGTAGTGTTCATTTAATATTTTTTAAAGGGATAATAGTAGGAATTGGTATAGTATTGTTTCTAAACAATGCAACACTTTGATAGAAAGAAAATCATTGATTTTTTTTTACACAACATGTTAGCTGATTTGTGGTTAATTAGTTTGAGCACTATATGGAATTACACCTTGCATTTGCATCCTTATACATGGTATCAAGAAAAAGGAAGTCTCTTGGATGCATTGCAATTGATTGCTAAAACTATTGACCAACAATGAGAGTATGAGAATACCTGAGTTATAGGATAGTATGATTTTTTTTATGTTTGAGATAGTGCATCCTTGGGCCAATTCTCAGGGTGTAGGAGAGCCATAAGAGCCACATCAATTAGCTAGGGTTTTCTTTATATGTGTGTGCAATGAGGTGTTGATCATCTATATATGTGGTATACTCCCTTTGTTGAAGTTGGGATAAGAAAAATCATTGGACTAAAAATCAATACAAATGCATGAGTTGTTTAGAGTAGTCTACAGCCTGGAGATGCTCCTAGCCACAAGGCCGTGAGGGTGGTTTGGTGAGCATGAGCTCGACTAGATCCCTAGATTTAGTGTTGAGCATGTTTTTGGCTCTGCGAGACAGGTGGTGCATTTGTTGAGAGCTGCTAATAAGTGGCATATTTTTTAAGCTTGGTCAATAAGGATGAGTTATTCAGTGTATATAAAAGAGCATTGAAATAGATTAGTTATTCCTTCATAGACACCGTCAAATAGAGATCCAACGTCAAGAAAGAGCTAAAAGGGCCAAATGGAGAGCAGATATCATTAGGAGGTATTCTCTTAAGCGCAACAGTCCAATATCGCTAAGAGTGAGAGGTATTATTGACCCAATTAATATCCCAATTAGTCCATCAAGGGGAGGAGGAGGCTTAGCATTTCCCTTTCCTCAAAAGGTTAATCTACTTTGAGTGGGAGTGTTACCCCTTGGATACAAAGTGTTGTAGCAAATCCCGTTGTCATTATGGTACAACCCATTGTAATAGCTGTAGGAATGCCATATGTAACAACCTTAGATTTCCCTCCACCCATTTTTAATGGGTTAGCAGAGGAAGATGTGGAGCTCCACATCACTAAGTTCTAGAAATTAATGTTCAATTTCCAAATTCAGGATGAAGGACATCTCATGAGGTTTTTCAACATGACTCTAAAAAAAGAGTTGTAATGTGGTATCATGGCATGGAAGTTGGGACCATGACCAACTGATTCTTTATGGTCTTTTGATGCATCATATCTTCATAGTAACCTGTAATAAGAAGGTCATCCACATATAGGATAATATAGACTTTTTGCCATTCTTGTAAACATACAAGTTAGCATCTAAGGTAGATCTTTTGAAATTCAAGCCTAAAAAGAATTTATCTATCTGTCGGTAACATGCTCTAGGGACTTTTTTTTAGCCCATACAATGCCTTCTTCAGCTTACAAACTTTGTTCTTGGAATGGAAAGCCTCAAACCCTAATGGCTGAGCCATGTATACCTCCTCCTTGAGGTCACCATTCATCAAGAATGTTGATTTGACATCCATTGATAAACCATATCAACTTGTGAAAATCCTAACAGTTGGAGCAAATGATTCTTAAAAACCAAATCCTTCAACTTGTGAAAATCCTTGTGCAACTAATCTGGCTTTGTACTTTTCTAAGCTACTATCAACTTTGTACTTTACCTTCTAGATCCACTTTTGGTGCTAATAATCTTCCTCTTTTCTAGCCTCCACTAGCTCCCAAGTGTCATTCTTCTCATTATGCTAACTGTCATATTTAGCTGGGATAGCTACTCTCCATGTGGGATCAGCAAGTACGTCTTTCAAGTCTGCAAGATCCTTTACTTCTCTCATAGTCTCAGCCATCAAGGCCATTTGACTATGTGAACATAAGCCGTTTTTTGCTCCTCTATTCTTAGTGACCTCCTTGATCCATCTGCCTTTTCCTCAATTGTGGGGTAGGCATAGGATTCTCTGATCGTAGAATTGCTTCACCCATAATGGCAATGTCCTTATCGGTGGTGTGATTGCAGGTTGGTGAACGTTTTCCTTATCATCCAAAGATGGTGCTTCCTCTTTCTTGAGGGTAAAAATAGCCCTTGGGATAGATTTCATAGTGGACTACTTCTTTGCTAGATGATAAAGTGGAAGAACTTATATTCTCCTCCTTCATTATATGCGGTTGCTCCTTGAATACTACATTATGACTCAGTATGATCTTCTTTGCCTCTTGGTCATACAATTTGTAAGCCTTTTGCTCATCACTATAACCCAAAAAGATACATTTCATTCTTCTTGGATTTAACTTGTTTTTCTTATCCTTTGGAACATGTGCATAACATTCACATCCAAAGGTTCTAAAAATTGAGACATATGATTTCTTACCAGAATAGGACTCATGAGGAGTTTTGCCCTTGATTGAGAATGTAAACTATAGTATTAAGAGCTTCTATCCAAAATTGGTTAGGCAATCCCTTGCCCTTAAGCATACAACTTGCCATTTCCACAATGGTGTGATTTTGGAATTCAACAATGCCATTTTGCTGAGATGTATGAGGCATCAATCGATGCTTAATCCCTTTGCTCTTGCAAAAGTCTCCAAACTCTGTTAAGTTGAACTCACCACCACAATTTGTTCTAAACTTCTTCACACTTTTCCCTATTTCATTCTCAACAAGTGTTAGCCATTCTTTAAACATATCGAAAGCTTGAGCCTTATCATAAATGATATACAGCCATATCTTCTTACTGTAGTCATCGACAATTAACATAAAATAAGAAGATCCTCTAGAGAATCCTTCACTCTATTCTTACTTTCTTGTGAAAATGCATTTCTCTATTGCTTGCCCATCATACAAGCTCTAGATGTTTCCTTCATTTCAATTATTGTAGGTAGATGAGAAACCAAACATTTCTTATGCATCTCCTTTAACATTGCCAAACCAATATGACCAAATCTTTTGTGCAAAATTTCACGTGTGCCCTCATTAGTAGCAATGGTGGCTATACGAGAACTTAGCTTACACAAATTGTTTTTCCTTTCTCCTTTGCTGACAACTTAATCAACATTGTTGATACTTTTTGCACCTATCTTAGTGAACCTCACCTCATGGCCAAGATTAGTTATAGAAGTAATTGATAGTAGATTTATCTTAATCTGTGGAATATACAATATATTTAAAATATTCTTGAGTTCATCATTTGCAATAACAAAGGAAATAGTACATCTTCCCTCAATAGGGCATTTTACATCATTCCCAACTATCACAATGAAGGATTCTTGGAGAGACTTCATAGAGCCATATAGACCTTTCTTGTTGATCATGTGATGGGACCCATGAGCCAGTATTTCTTATGCTGAGAAACACACTTCCTCAATAGTTACCATGAATGACTCCAATCCTACTTGAGTTGTATTGTATAGCTCCTTCCCTTTAGTCTTCACATTGCCATTCTTTTCATCTATCTTCTTGACAGGACAATCTACAATTGCATGTCCTTTCTTCTTGTAGTAGTAGCACTCTCCTTGAAACTTTTCTTCTCATCCTTATTCTTTTTTTCATTGTTGGTAGATAAACCACATTTTCCTTTTGCATTGGTGGAGAATGCAACATCTCCATTGCTACTGCCTTCTTGGGCTTTAAGTCTCAACTCCTCCTCCATTAAACAGTACATAAAAATTCTCAAACATCAAACCTTGGGGTCACCTGAGTATTTAGGAAAATTACCAATCCATCAAAGTTTGGTCTGAAGACACCTCCAAGAGCTAGCTCCTCACTGGTCATTTGTATCCCAACACCAGTTATCTGGTCACACAGATTCTTGATCCAAGTGATGAATGCTTCAATTGTTGTCACTCCTTCAGCAAACTTCTCTACTGCTAGCCAAGTTCTGAATCCTTGTTTGGTTTTACATTTTATACTCATTCCTTATACGTTCCAAGCCTATGATACCTTGGTTGTATGTTGACAAAACATTATCAAAACAACTTGTAACTTGGAATCCATGAATAAGATCCTAGTGAACATTCTGATTAAGGTAATCTCTACCTTGCACTGTGATTGGGACAATAAACTCGTGACAATAAACACCATTCAAGCTGACTTATGGGATGGAAGCGATCCAACAAGGGAGTTTTTCATTCCAAGCTTGAGAGTGGTAGTGCAAGAGAGATGGGATGGAAAAAGGCATGGACGAAATGCTTGGTAGAGCTAGAATGCCTTTTTGAGAACCTATTCCTAGCTACCCTCATACATTTAAATTTGGTATTCATGTGGCTCTCGTATATACAAGGCATATAAGTGTCTATGTGATTGATATGTGTTTGTTCTAGTGTAATAGAACTAAAGTTTTGTGCTTTATGAGCTCAATATTGAAACCTTTGAACACACCCTTATTGCTTCAAGGCTTTTGACATACAAAGCACATAGCTATCTCTCACCCTACCTACTCACATGCTCACATGACCCTAAATGACTCTATGAATTATAGTGAATGGACTTACCAATACTCACCACATTGTAGTCATTTGCATTAGTAAGCTATGCTCCACGATCCATGCATGTACTTGTTCACTTCCCCTTGCCTATATTATCTTTTATGGTTACATTTTTCCATTCCCTTTCAATATCCAATCCTCTTAAATTTAAGTAGATTGGCTATCTAAATGTGTAGCATTTGAAAAGTATGCAATCAAAATAGATTGAGGATGGCTTACCATAGTTTTGACGTGATGGGATACATAATGTATATAGAGCATATTGATTTGGAAAGCAGGCAATGCATGCATGCAAGAAGCCACTTAAGTGGATACATTCTAATATGTCGGCTCCTATGAAGTCTATAACTATGAGTAGTTGAAAGTATAAAGTCTTCTTCATTGATGATCATACTAAAAAAGTATAGGTTTATTTTATATGTGAGAAAAGTGAGGTGTTTATTCACTGTAAAATCTTTGATTGAGAAGGAGAGGGAGTATATATTAAATGCCTAAGTTTAGATGGAGAGGGAATGACTTCTCCAATGAGTTTTCTATTTCTTTGTAGAAAAATGGTTTTCAAAGGTAATTTACATATAGGTACACTCTACAGAAAAATGGACTTGAGTGGAAAAACAAGCATATAGAAGAGGTGGTTTAAGCATTGATGTTTGAAAGAAACTTTCATCATTACTATTACGCTAAAGTAATTGGATATTGCTCTATACATTATAAATAGGATACCCATGGTTGTTGTGCATGGTACACCTAAGAAGAAAAATACATATGAAAGGCCAAATTTGTTCCACCTAAAAGTATTTGGATGTATTTATTATGTGCATATGCTTGATGAGTTGCACAATAAATTAGATCCAAATCAAAAAAAATGTATTTGTGGGATAGTGCCTTGAGTAGAAAGGATATAGATGTTATAACCCTATTACATATGAGTTGAGAGTTAGCAAGGATATTGTTTTTAATTAAATGAGTATGTGATATAGCAATGTGCAAGATATAGTTGGGGATAATATGTATGAGAGTGTGGCTAGTATGGAGAAAACAAGTCAACAATTATAGACATTGAGTAGGTGACAAGAGTCTCATAGTCATGGGTATGTTGATAGACCTTGGAGTGGTAGATTATCATCATGGGTCACTCCACCAAGTACATCATAGGTGTCAAAGAATGGCAAGAGGAAGGTTGGGGACTCACCTCTTATAATTAATATTTCATCAAGTTTCTCCCATGTTGATGTGGATTCACATGGTCTTGAGCAAAGGCTATTATCTTTCGTAAGTACAAAAGGCCCTATAATGTTTGACTTTCTTATGTTGAAAAGACATGTTTAATGGTCTCTAAAAATATAAGTGTGCGACTCTAATTAATGGCTTCCTAAGATAGATACACAATATTGTCTGTTATCTCTTTACATATAAAGCTACTTTCTTTTCTTATTAGGACAACCTAACACAAAAGTAATTAGAAATAATGTAATGCAAAACAAAATTTGATCATGTGAATATAAGGCAAAATAAGAATTGCAAATAATAATATATAATTTAATAAATGATATAAAAATTAGATGAAGTAGAAAGTTGGATGTCTTCACTGTGCAAGTCTATCCTCAATTATTGTATTGTACACATTGATCCTAATGATCAAGTCTTTGCCACCAAACTATTGAGAACTGAAATGTACACATTGATCCTAATGATCAAAAGTTCAAGTCTGTGCCACCAAACTATTGAGAATTGAAATGACTTGTTTTTTTAGGTTGGTTTTTGTTGTTTTTTGAGATAAATGGTTGATTTTGTGATGCATTGATTGTCAAGAATCGCATGGTGGGGGGACTTGCTTGAGCTGCTATGCCAAACACACAATGTATACATAAGAAGAAGCTCACTCAAGAACACAAGAAGAGAAATTGGAGGTCAAAATGTTTTCTTTCTGATTTCTTCTACTTCTTTCATACCCTATACAATGTACACAAAGTATAGATATGATACAACATAAATGAAAGTGGCCTACTAAGTCAAACAGTGCATAACAGACTACAAATGCAACTTGAAAAATGGATGGCCACCAATATCTGGCTCTTAAACCTTTTTGGGCACATCAAAATTCCCTCCACAAAGCGGAGTCATGGCACTCTTCCAAAATGAATGGAACCTCATCAAGCATCACACATCGGCGATAGATATCATCAACCCCTTGCCAATATAGTGTTCCTACGATCAAGGATAATTTCAAAGCCTGCTGTTTAATTTTCCTCTTTTTTGACTTGGATAAACCGGCTCTTGCCTCTCCTCTTGATAGGTAATGCATGATAGCAACATACCAAGATGGGATCGAAGCCGTATCAATTTTAAACATTTCCTCAATATCACTTCCTTTAACTAAAGTCTCTCTCGGCTCCCCAAAATCCACAAGGCATTCCACAATACCATGCACCTTTGATGGCTTACTTCTAATCTCATAATCGAATTCTTGCAAAGTGATTAACCACTTTGCTAAACAATCAAGCAGTTGTAGCTTGTTCATCAACAATCTAAGCCCCTCCGCCTTCGTATAGAAAACTACCTTCTCATAGAGAATGTAGTGCCTAGAGAATGTAGGTGTAGCTGATTTTTGATATGCCCAACTTTTGACTAGCAAAAGTGATCAGGTGATACCATTTTTCCTCCCAGATTTGGGATAAACAAATCTGTTATTATGCATGGTGGCTGCTGAAAATATGTAAAATACTTCACTCCTTTTAGGTGCTTTTAAAACTAGTGCTTTTACAAGCTCCTATTTCACATCATCAAAAGCTACCTCACATGGGTCACTCCATTCAAATAGACAGCTAAAGGATAATATATTTGTTACTGGCAACATTCTTTCTGCCAAGGCATTTATGAACCATAAACAGACATTTCTACGTAGAGACCTCTCATGACGAGTTCGGTCCACATTCTCGATGTGGTTATAAAAAAAAACCCTCTTGGATAGGGTTGGCGGCTAGCTGGGGGTATTCAACATGCCTATCCCAGGTGTTTCAACCTAAATCCAATTTGAAAGATTTTCTTCTCATCAATTCCTTTGTTAGATGACTCCTTTTCCAAATAGGTATTCCTAAGTACAAACACAAGCAGAAGTGCACAATATGTACTAGACAGTTCTTTGTTCTCTCTGCTGAAGGAAATTCTAATTTGATGCAATAGCATCTAGTCTCGGCTTTATCCCCATTATCGTCTGAGATTTCTAGAGATTACATAATTTAATTTCTTCATTCTTTTGAATGAAGGAGTATCCTTACAATGTTGATTGCAATTTGGGACATTGGCTTCCCTACAACGAAACCCTACGTATTCATTTAAACTAGGGTTTGTTGTGTACTTCATATAGTTACTTAAGGACTTTGAATTCCTTTTAGCTTCAAGCAAGATGGGCTTTGAGAAGAATCCTTCAATTCTTTAGGGTTTGAAATTCTTTCAACTTCCTAGGAACCCTATGTATTCTATCACAAGTTCAATCTATGTTTTGCGAGATGTAATACGATTTCCTATTAACAAAGCAAATGGATGCGGATGCATAAAATCTATTTGGCTTAATTACAGTTTAATGCATATTCTTGAAACTTTTCATATATATATTAGCATGAAATTTCCATGTAATTTATGTGCAATTTAATGACTTTTAAGTGCAATTTTAATTGATCGCCTGGGATGAATGCGACAAACAAAATTTTCCTAGTACGCTCATTATCTTGAAACATACTCAATTAAGTTGTGATAATTAATGTAAATGTTATTTTCTCCCAATTTCTTTTTCCTAATACAACGGGGTGCACCTAATTCATAAGAGATGTGTTTCCCATAGTTGCGGTCCCTTGGTTTGCAGTCCCATTGGTTGTGGTGGGAGTTTCAGTATTTAGAGAGATCTTTTGCTTGGGGGCCATCGTCTGCAAGTGGACTCAAGAGATAAAGAAGGAGGAATGGATTTAAGATTGGAGAGTGTAAGAGAAGATGGCTTAGTTAAAGACCAAGATAGGGGAAATTGAGCTAACTCTCCCCCTTGCAGCCTCGCAGGGTACTCCTCTCTCTCTCTCTCTCTCTCTCTCTCTCTCTCTCTCTCTCTCTCTCTCTCTCTCTCTCTCAAACTCCTTCTTGCAATCTCTTGGAGGGGTATCCTTCTACCTCCCTCTCTCTACCTCTCTCTTGTAGCCTCTTGAGGTCTCCTTGTGGTTTTTTTAACTACTCCCCATGCCTCATATTTATAGCTAAACAAGAGAAGAAGGGTTGCAGCTAAGAAGAATAACTCTTTATGGAAGGGATCTTGGAAAAATCAGCAATCTGATGCTCAAATCACAATTTCGATAGTTTCGTTGGCTCCAAAAGGGGGGTAAAACTCCAAGACACTTTCTTAGAAATCTTCCAGATCACTCATTCTTCTTTTCCTTGTTCGAAGTGTTGTTTACTGCCTATAAACTGCGATTGCAACGCGCGTGATTTTGCCAATCCTTCTTTTTTTGTATTAAATCTCCAAAACAAGTTGAAAAAAACCACTTGATTTTTTTACATAACATCCTATTCTAGAAATCTCCATAGCTTTTTAGGATATTTACAATAAGTAATATCTAAAATATGCTAGTTTTGCCCAAAATCTAATATTTTTGGACCATCCATACTATACACATTAGCATTAATGATTAATATGGCTCATAACTCTCGTTCACATTGTAACTTTTGGAAGGGTGGCTACAATCCTTATCAATCCGAGAGAAATGTCAGATTACAACTCTCATTTTTTTTTCATATTTTTAATTGAATAAAAATTGTTAGTTATTAATGTTAGCTATTTTTTTTACTTTAATTAGTAACCTTACTAACTTATTAATTGACTAACTAACTTTCAAACTAACCAACTATTTTTTTAATTGTGTGGAAGTATTACATCAACAAACCCACGCCCTACCCTAAAGCATTAAAGAAGGGCTCGCCTCTGATTCAAGGCAGAAGCTGCAGGATAAGAACGGCACCAAAACTTGGTGATCCAATCCCCTAATGCTACTAATACAAGCGAGAATCAGGGAGGTGGTGATCCTCATCCGAAAGATTTGCTATGTAAAAACACCTCCAGTTGCACCTTTGACATCATGAAGTTGGCAAGCATTGCCCAACTCCAAGTCTGCTTGACTCAATCCGAGGCCCTCTCCCTAAAATGGTGGCACTAATTCCATGTCCTCCTAAGTGCCAAATCTTGGCATAAACTTGAATTGAAGGCCTACCTTGTCCCCAGATCACTTTTGAATGAGACCAGCTATAACAACAAATCTAACTCGGTGTCATTTACCTAGAGAAGTTTATGACAGAGCTCATCTACCACAACATTCCACAGCCATCCCTCTAAACTTTCATTGATCTGTGGCTATAGTAGCACCACCTCCAATACAATCCCCTCCCGCCACTATGCCATCCACCTAGAGGCCTAACAACACCTCGACTTTGGCCCCTACCCAATCCCAACCCACCTCACCCTCTACTACCTTCCCTTCCACCACTAATCCTTCTAGCCCCACCTCCACCATCGGACCACAGACACAAAAGATGACGGTGATATCAATGAGTAACTTCATGGATTCGAGTCCACCATACGTGCCAATGTTAAATGTGCCATCAGTTAGTAATATTTAAAACCAAAGTCCCTAGCAACACATTAAGGAGCCAATGGGTGCAGATATAGTAAAGGCTACCTAGCATGACATATGGATGGAGAGAATGTTCCACTACACGAAATGGCCTATATAAAGGAAGGGAGTGAATCATTGTTATTCGAGCATACACATAGCCATAGAGATTAAGCAATAAAGGGTTCTCTTGCTCCATGTTGTAACCTTCCTGAGTCTTTTTGTTAAGTTTTCTTTGACTAGCATCTTGGGTGCACTCTAACAATAGAGCTTATGTTGTACTATCTCCTAGTCCTTGTGTTTGACAGTAGTACTGCCTTAGTCATTATACTATCCCCTAGTCCTTGGGCTATGAATACGTATCGCTTTGCAATATGGGTATTAAATGTCAAAAGAGATGTCAATACCTATCTGTGTTGGCTTTGAGTATGCGCATTGCCATTCTTGTGTGCCAATTGTGCTTAAACATTGACTACAATAGACACTATACTTTAGCACTATAACCTCCTTTATTTACTGCTTGCATATATGGACAAAATTTCTCATCTAAGGTAATAAAAGTAAGGAACTAAAACCCAAACACACTTATTTGGTGTGGCTACCAAGAAGTATAAATTTTTATTGAGGGTTCAAAAACCTTCAATAACAATATGAAATAATTAGTCATAATTCTTTCTACTACAACACTATCCATTGCTTTTAGATGCATTTACATATTCAACCATAAAATTCATCAACCAATACCGAATTATAAAATACGTATATGTTTAATTTCTCTAGATATACTTATTTTTCATGTGTATGATTTAATCAAAGTAAAGACAATTTTGTTGTGCGCACATGAGAACACACACACACACACACACACACACACACACACACATGAATGTTATAAATATGAAAGTATCTGTTACTCTTTATGGCATATCAAAACTAAAAAACCAAGAGATAAAATGAAGATCCTTACATCGAAATTGTTAAGAGCAATACAAGGTGTTTCAATGCATAGGTTGCTAATTTTGAGAATGATGACCAAGAGAGTTTGAGGACATGAAGGGTGGTGTGATCACGATAGGCCTAATGCCCAATATCAATCTATGGAGATAATTTATTTCTATATTCGGTTTGCTCCAAACCAATGTTGTGAGATAGAGTGGGTATTGGGTTTATGGGTGACAATCATGATATTTGTTTTTGTGTGCATGCTATCAAGCTCAATCAATGTAATGGCATACCCATTGTCATCTCTATAGAGCAAGGATTACAACCACAATTTGTACCAAACTCACAACTTGCTTAGCATTTAAGTGCACATTAAAAGAGCCAACACCATGAATGAGATTGTCAACATCAAGGATTCCACTTGTGACCCAAGGGAATCCCTTTTTAGTGTTTTGATTGTGAAACTCTTCTTCTATGCTCCTAAGTCTCGAAAAACTTTTCAAAATTATGCATCTTTCTTAGAAGGGGTGCATTATTTTGGTTGCCAACACATAGGATCAGTGATTTAGTGGAGGGTGCTTGCATTTGCATGCTCAAAGATAGAAATTGATAGTCGTATCTATGTACTTACACCCTGGATGTTGGGTCTATTTCACACACTTGGCAAGGATGGATCTATTTCATACACTCAAAGAAGTTGAGTGCTTCCATATTTATTTGGCTTTCTGTGACAATTTACTAGCATGGATCAATAGAAAGAAGTTAATCAAATTCAATAGCTCTTGTGTCTTTGTCAAATGTTATGTTGATATCTTCTTCCCTTCAATCCCATCAACAACAATCACATTAGACAAAGAGCTGGTTAATCATGGTATACCATTGATTGGTACAAAAGCTATTCAGCCCTCCCTTTGCTTTGCATGCACTTAGGAGGAACCAAGGACTTCAAAGGAATATTAGGAAGAGGGGCTGAAAGAAATGCTATCAACCCTGGTTGACGAGCTGTGGTCACTAATGGGGCCTGGCACTCTTGGAGGCATTCCTATCACAACATGTGTGAGCATCACGAGAGAGAGAGAGAGAAAGAGAAAGAGGTTAAACTTCTTCATGAAACACACAATGTTAGAGGGTTAATGGGGTTCTAGTCAAAAGGTTGTATCCATCGGGGATCAAAGAAAGAAGGAAGTAGAGAATAGGATATAGAAGAGAAGAAAAAGAATAAGCAAGGGATTCAAATCTGCCAAAGCCTTTACACAATATAAAGACAAAGCTCAATGACTCAAAGCACTATGTATTGATAGAACCTAGAAAGATAAATAAAATCATTGTAAGAGACTACTCGAAATCAATCTCCAAGCAATAGATCTCTTGGAGCTTCCCTAGTAGACCAAAAACATGCACCAAAGACTAGCTTCTTCTCTACTGCTCAAACTGTAAATATGATGGTTCCATTGGCTCCAAAGGGGGATAAAACCCCGTGACACCTTATTAGAATTCTCCCAGATCACTCCTTCTTCTTCTTCTCATTTGGAGTGTCGTTTGTTGCCTGAAAATTGCGATCACGTGCCGCGCGAATTAGGAAGACCTTCTTTTGCATGAGATCTCCCAGATTGGCTGAAAAGAAACTTTTTTTTTTGTATGTCACCGTATTTTAGAAGTTTTCTACACCTTTTTTAGATATTTATAGGAAATAATATCCAAAATAGAAAAATAGGATAAAATCCCATATTTTGGAACTATCTATACTATGGAAACTAATACTACTGGCTAATATGACATTGACTCTCTAGATTAATAAGAAAGATGGATGATTATGCACTCCATGGTTTTTCACACTGTGTCCACGTAGTGGCATGACATCCACCCCCTCTGAATCTACACATCCTCTAGTATGTGCAACCAATGCACCACCTAAGTCAAACACCCATAATGTCAACTTATCACTCATCATGCATATAAGATGGCATCACTTTGGATCATAGATCAAAATGGCTAGCATTTACACAACTCTAACACCATACCATGCATCCACTCCAAAGTCATCAAGCATTGGGTGTGCATCATATACTAGAGGTTGTTGAAGCTCCATATACAGGCTATCAATGCACCCATCAACAAATACATAGCATCATGTCTACTCTTTTAGAGACCATCACATGGAAGTTTGCATATATTGATAGTTGTATATCACATCAAACATAAACTAAGACTCACTTGCATCCAATACATGCTGACTATTACCAAAAATAGTGAAGCAATCGATATCTTAAAACATCTTTGAATTGCGTATCAAGGCCTTTGACAAAGCATCCAAAATATTCTCCATTTTTGGAGCATCACATCTAACATCCTCTAAAGGCATATCATGGAGCTCATGAATTGTCTCAAAAATGATAATTATGTCGTGTAAATCATGTGCATCCAACAAGTCACTAATCTCCCTATGAGTCCCTGTAGCAAGTACAACATGAGCTTTGTAAACCTCTTTAGATGCATTAAGAAAATCTACTCATGCAATGGCTAACTCTTCCACTATAGGATCTTCCAAGGCATCTGTGGTGGTTGTCTCAATACCAAACTGCAACTTATATCACGGTTGTTTGCCCTCTTCCTTACTATCCTATTCCTGCTCCTACCCAACCTCTTTCATAACGTGCTTGGAAGGTGGCTTATTTCCAACTTTAGGCTAATCCACACTTCTTCTTTTCACTCTCTTAGATGTCCGTGCATTATCTTTATCTCTCCTATTTCTCTTTCACAATTACATCTGTGTTTCTCACTTTTGCTAAATATGCATCCACTGAATATGCATCTACCAATGATTCTCAACTTGTTATGTCACAAATGTCTTACCATGCATGAGACATTTCATGATCAGTAGCTTTCCTCTTTTCAGCTGCATGCAAAGCATGTGTCCATATTGCAACCTTCAAACCAACCATCACTTGGCCAAGCATTCTATCTAATCGTAGATCAAAAGTAGTAGCACGTACAACCACATAAGCATTTTGGACAGTCAATTCTTCCAACAACTTTTGCATATCTCCCTTTCCAAAATTCAAAGCAAGAGAAAATCCCCTCTCGTGCATGGATCTTGCCATTTTTCCAAAAGATGAGCTATTGTGCCAAGGCCTCTTGATAAGTAGCAAAATCCTTCCTTTCATGCTGCAAACTATCACATCACATACATCTTTTCCTTGGTTTAGGGGCTATTGCTCGTTCCCTTTCCTCTTGTCCTTTCTCATCCAATTTTACGACCTTCAACCAAAGATCCTAAATGCCTTTAACCAATTCATCTAATACATCTTCCCTAATAGTGGGAACAATAGGCGTAGCCATAGCATTAGCCACAGAAGCAGGTGACTTATTGGATATACCAATTATTTTGCTTGTAACATTGGGCAAGCTAGATACATGTAATCTTTCTCTTCTTCTATGTTTTTTCACCAATGCAACAACAACTTCCTTAACATGCCTCCACTCTATTTTAAGCCTTGTCTCTATAGTCTGATCCTCTAACAAATCATCAAGCTTCTCTTAAAGCTCACGATCTGCCACTTGTCAATTTTCTAACTTGCAAGAGCTTACTGTTCTGCAAGATCTAACTACTCAAACAGACTTTCAAATTCTCTTAATAACTATATAGCCACAAGATCCTTATTGGGTTGTAAAACCCACTCCTGGAAAGTCTTTAGGTAATCAAATTGGTATCTTCAATGTAAAATTCTTCCCTGAGTGTCTACTTAAAAGCTACCTAGTTAGCATCTTGTATGTACAATTTAGTAACTTGGGCTTTCAATTCATGTACAGTGACCCATACAAAATATTGGATCCATGCAAGTTGAGCCACCCCAAAGAACTCCATCTTTTGAGCATAGGTATACAAATATGCAGATATATTCCTACCATTAAACAACTTCATCTCATGCTCTACTACTTGCAAAGCATTCATCATAACAATTTTGGTTTGAGCAAAAGCTTGAATCACTTATTGTTGTTGTTGTACTTGCATAAGCATGTTTATATTCTATACTAACTGTTGCAAAACATCATTAGAAATTGTGCTTAAAGGTTCTCCCATCCTTCATTTCCTTCTAATGACATTTCATGTCGGGTTCACCAATGTTAGAGGGGTTTTAGTTGAAAGGTCCTATCCATTAGGGATTAGAGAGAGAAGAAAGTAGAGAATAGGAGATAGAAGAGAAGAAAAAGAATAGGCAATGGATTCAAATGTGCCAAAGCCTTTTGCAGAATATAAAGGCAAAGCTCAATGATTCAAAGTGCTATGTATTGATAGAACTTGAGAAGATAAACAAAATCCTTTTTTGGGACTACTCGGAAGTAATCTCCAAGCATTAGATATGTTGGAGCTCCTTGGTAGACCAAAAAAACATACCAAACAATAGCTTCTTCTCTACTACTCAGATGGCAAATCTCATGGTTCCGTTGGCTTTGAAAGGGGGTAAAACTGGAGGACACCTTATTAGAATTCTCTCTCAGATTGCTCCTTCTTCTTCTCCCCGTAGCAGTACTATTTGTTGCCTAAAAACTACGACCGTGTGCCGCACAAATTTGAAAGTGCTTCTTTTTGTATGAGATCTCCCAAACTGGGTAAGCAACTTGGTTTTTTGTATGTCACCCTATTCTAGAAGTTGTCTACATCCTTTTTGGATATTTATATGAAATAATATCTATAATATCAAAAATAAGATAAAATTATCCCAAAATCCCATATTTCGAAACTATCTATACTATGGATAGTAACACTAATGACTAATATGACATTGACTCTCTAGATTAATAAGAAAGTCAGATGATGATGCACTCCGGGGTTTTTCACATTATGTCCGCATAGTAGCATGACAATGGGGAGAGAGAGAGAGAGAGAGAACCTTTCAGTGCCCATCGTCTTCATCCCACTTACAAGGAGAGAGAGAGAGAGGGAGACATTGAGTAGCCTCTTCATTGCACGTGTAAGCAATGTGTGTGTGTGTGTGTGTGTGTGTGTGTGTGAGAGAGAGAGGGAGAGATGACCAACCTAAGGACCTGATGCGTTGGCCTACCTATCTACTCGCACAACTCAAATCTTGGAACTCGCATGTTGGTTTGATCATCTACTCACAAAATTGCAAACTCACCCCTACTATACGCAGAAGTTAGACAACATGAGAGAGAGAGAGAACCCCCTCTCTCTTCCTTCCTTTTCTCTCCCCCTATCTACTTTTATCACTCCTCCCTCTCTATTTCTATCCCCACCCCTCTTTCTCTCTCTCTCTTTTCCTTTCTTTGTTTCCCTCCCTTCCTCTCTCTTTCTCTCTTTCTCCCTCCCTCCATCTCTCTATTTCTCTCTTCCTCTCCCTCTTTCTCTTTCTCTCTCTATCTCTCTATTTTTCATGAAGCCCCCTCTCTCCCCCATTTTTTTCTCTCTTCCTCTCCCTCCCTTGTTCTCTCTATTTCTCTCTCCCACCTCTCCCCCTCTCCCTCGACACATCTCTTTACAAACAAAAGTAAAGAAGGAAATCAAATACTTAAAAAATAAAAAAATGGGAAGAAACGTCTCCCTCTCTCTCTTTATCTCTCTCTTCCCCCTCTCCCTCTAGTTTTCTCTCATTGTTTCTCTATTTCTCTCTTCCTCTATCTCGCTCGGTATTTTTATCTTTTCCTCCATCTCTCTTTTTTTTCTCTTTCCATCTCCCTATATCTCTTCCTTCCTCTGTTTTTTTTTCCTCTTTCCCTCCATGTCTTTATTTTTCTCTCCCTCGTTCTCTCTTCTTTTCACTCTTCTTTCTTTCTTTCCATTGCCCTTCTTTTCTCTCTCCTCCCTCCCTCCCCCTTCCTTCTCTTTGCTCCTCTCTATTTTTATCTCTCATCCCTCTCTATTTCTCTCCCCACCCCTCTTTCTCTCTCTCTTTCCCTTTATTTGTTTCCTTTCATTCCTCTCTTTTTGTTTCTTCATTCCCCCTCTCTCTCCCTCATTGTTTCTTTCTCTTACTCTCCTCTCTCTCTGTCTCTTCCTCTCCCCTCTCTCTCCCTCATTGTTTCTCTCTCTCTCACCCTCCTCTCTCCATCTCTCTTCCCCTCCCTCTCTCTCCCTCTTTGTTTTCCTTCTTCTCTTTCTCTCGCTCTTTCTCTCTTTGTCTCCCTTCCTGCTTCTCTCTATTTCTCTCCTTCCCTGTCTCTCTTTCTCTCTCAAAATGCATCTCTCCACAAATAAAATAAACAAAGAAAAGAAGAAAACACAAAAACAAAGCAAGAAGAGGCAATGTACCTACTTCAAAGGCTCGAAGATGAAACCCTTCACACCTCCCTCTTTCGCAACTTCCCTCCCTTCTCCTTTGTAGCTCTCTCCTTCGTCTTTGTGTATAGCGGCAATGGCAATGGAGGTGATGATGAGCTCTTCCTCTCTCTCTCTCTCTCTCTCTCTCTCTCTCTCTCTCTCTCTCTCTCTCTCTCTCTCTCTCTCTCTCTCTCTCTCTCTCTCTCTCTCTCTCTCTCTCTCTCTCTCTCTCTCTCTCTCTCTCTCTCTCTCGCAAATGATTTTTTGAGAAATGTCGTGCTCAGGTTTTTTATGTCTTTTTTTTCGTAGAGCGACGTCACTATTGGCATCGCTAGTTGCATTGCTATTAGTGTCACAAACTAAAAATAGCAATGCTATTTGCGATGTCGATATTTTTGGTCGAAACTGGCCATCACTGATTTCCCATTCGCTTGTTTTGTACTTCTTTATATTATACATTGTAATTTTCATGTTTATTTACACAAGTTACTCAATTCAATCGTAGGATACGTGGATCATGTAATTCTAATAAATATCGATTTACTCTCTTTAGAAATCTCCTCAAATAACAATAGCTAAGTTGTTTCTTTGGGGTGTTTTGGGGTTTAACGTGACTAGGAAGGTGCAATCCAACCTTTCAATAGTTTAATATAGTTCATGACTATTATGGTACATCTACAAAGGGAAAGAAAAGCTCTATAGGAAGGATACCAATATTGAATTGTTATTTCTTTCATCATCCATGTGATGATCATCATTTACAACATCTTCATATGAAATCTAGTATGAGTACACTGATGTTATACATGCTAAAAACCTTTGTAGAGGAATCATACAAGTCATTGATCTTTGTAGGATAATCTTGTGTTCTTTTTGTTGTTTTGTAAGTAAAACATAGACACATCATCAAATTGTGTTTGGGGTTTGAATTCCCTTGGGCTTGTTAATGGTTTCATTCTTCTATTGTTTAAATGTATTACCGAGAGTATATATGTTTGCTCTCAATATGTATACATGTGTGGATGAGTTAGAATGAGTCTCCTATATGTATGCAAATCTTTTTAGTAGCATGTTGGTAAGTAATTGCAAGCATGAATTCCCTTTGTAAGAGCCCACGTATTGACGTCATCCAATGTAACTTAGGACTTCAAGTGTCATGTTCATCAAAGACATGTCACACTTCTCTTTTATGAGTTTTTAAGCTAGTGGTAGTATCGAGTCATATCATAAATTCATACCAATAAAGTACTAGCTTTATGTTGCTTAAACAAGGTTATATATTGGAACATGATGAATAAAGGATAAAAATGCTATGTCATGAATTATAGTTCGAAAGTTAGAGAATCATGATATGCTTGAGGATAAGAATTGGTATGTGCTCCACATTCTATGGGATACACTTGAGGTTAAGAATTGGTATGTGCTTAGGTTGGAATATGGACTACTATTGAAGTGTGTGTCCAATAGTGCAATGTGCAATGAGATCCCTACTAATAAAATTATTCCATTGCATTGAAGCTACGACACCAAAAACTTCTTTTCTTGAACATATGTGCTATATTTATGCTACAAAATCCCTCCTCCCATGTTCATTGTATCTTAGTTAGTATCACAATAGTTGTTGACATAGTTGAAGGGTTGTAGACATGATGCTACTTTCCTCTTACTTCCACTCAATAAGATGAGGTGACTCCTTAATGTAATTGCTCATCTTCAAGTAAAGGAGGACTATAGGTGGAATGCAATTCGTTAACATAGAGAGCTAGACGCAAAAAGAGCTAGAATATTGATCCTCACCAAATTCGCATCCATTGTATACTTTGAAGATTTATCTAAGAAAATTTACATGAAACTTAGACATACTTTGTGAAACTCCATGTGCTTGAAGTATGTGTTGTAGCATGTAGGCATATGTTTAATATGTTCTAGGGTTATGGAGGACATATTCAAGTACTGAAAAAATAATAAATTGTGTTTCTTACATTAAAATCATTACTACAATAGAGGTACACAAATATTGCTATAATGTGCAAACACACACAGAGAGAGAGAGAGAGAGAGAGAGAGAGAGAGAGAGAGAGAGAGAGAGAGAGAGAGAGAGAGAGAGAGAGAGAGAGAAAGGGAGAGTCTTCACATATTCAATATCTCACAAGTGAATGCATTTTTGCAAGTAGACATACATATACTGCTTATTATATTGCACAAAATGTATACGATTATTTACATGCTTTGATGAACAATCTCAAAAATAGCCAAATCATGTTCTTGACATTTCATACATTAGGTGTGAAAAGTGCTTGTACTTTGCATGTGAAGCATGATTTCTTATTTTATGAGTAAAGAGAACTGGCCATGAGCTCACAAATGAATGCATTTTGAATGGAGACAGATATATGCTGCTTATTATAGCATAGAAAATGTATATGATTATTTAGATGCTTCGATGTAAAATCTCAAACAATAGCCTAATCACGATCTTAACATTTCACACATTAGGCATGAAGCGCCTTGTCCTTTGCATGCAAAGCACACAAATTCTCCTTTTGTGAGCTAATTTGTTATTTTCTCTTTTTCTTTTTAATTTGTTAAAAGGTGACACCTGAGTTGGCATACAACAAACTAGAAAAAGGTCTTCTCCCCCCCCCCCCTCTCTCTCTCTCTCTCTCTCTCTCTCTCTCTCTCTCTCTCTCTCTCTCTCTCTCTCTCTCTCTCTCTCTCTCTCTCTCTCTCTCTCTCTCTCTCTCTCTCTCTCTCTCTCTCTCTCTCTCTCTCCCCAATGCATGGGAACATTCAAAGTAGGGCACTTTTTTGCAAGGGTACTCTTTCCAATATCAACAAGATTTGGAGCAAGGTTGATTGGGTGTGTAAGCAAAGACAAGGCTATTCACCTTGCAAGAGCTTGGTTCTTTGAGGTCAAGGCCATGGCGTTCCTCTTTTCTTGGGAAGAGGGGTAAGGGCTAAGAATAAGGGAGCCACGAGACATTACTAAGAATAAGGCCATGGGTAGATGCATGATCTCCAATGTGATAATTACAATGACGATCTTGATGGTAAGATAATCAAAATTTCACTCTCGACTAGAATTTTCAGGTCAATCTATAAATTGTGTTTGTGCTACTCCATATGATGAGGAGTGGCTGTTGTGAATATGGGAGTTGTGATTCTTTCTGATTTAATAATCAATTCCAAGGGGGAGATTGATTATCAGGAACTCAGGTGAGGGAGACAAAGGGAGGGTCATAGAAACAATAAGAGGAGGGAAAATGGGAAAAGGTATATGTGTGTGTATGGGTTATATGTGTGTGTGCAGAGAGAGAGAAGAAGAAGAAGACAGGGAGAACAAGAGAGCGAAGGCAAAAAGAGAGATAAGAGAAGGGAGGGGAGAGAGAAATGATGAGCTTATGATATCAAACAAATAGATACGCGCATATAAATCATATAGATAGATACATATACGACTGGGATGTTCTTTGTGACTCAACTACCCATGAGCCTACTTGTCACATGAAATGTATATTACTAAGATAATGGAGCAAGAAGAGTGCTAACAAAATTAGGACACTTAAACCTCAAGTTTTAAAGCATCAATCCAAGGCAGAGCACTTTGGAAGGATGCTTTCACAAATCATAAGGATATGAATTGTGGCTAAAGAAGCCATATCCTAGTTATGTAATGCAGTAAGAGAGAGATTCATCTAATATGTGGCATAATGTTTGAGATCACAAATGAAGAGATGCAAGTGGTTGTGACAAGCAAAGAAAAAGAGACATGGTAAAGATATTGTGTAGAACTCACAAGCTCTCTCTCTCTCTCTCTCTCTCTCTCTCTCTCTCTCTCTCTCTCTCTCTCTCTCTATATATATATATATATATATATATATATATATATATAAAAGAGGAGCATCTGTAGCAACTCGTTGATGGTGATGAGCAATGATCCAAGCAACTCTTTTGGATTGTGCAGGAACAAGATTTTTTTTTTGCTATGAATGGGTGTTTTTGAAGGATCCATGACTATTGTCATGAACTTCTAGAGGCCAAGGGCTTCTTTTGCTTTTAAAGGGGGCCATCGTCTCTATGCTTTCTCACTACATCAATGAACATGTTCAAAGACATAAGACAAGTCTCTAGAGCTTACAACTATAAAGTTGTTAATTATTTATTTCACATTATATTTTTGTGTGTTTTTTGTTTGAAGATCTATAGGATAAAATCATAGAAGACCAAGATGGATGAGAGATAAAAACCTACAATATATCCTATATTTATCTCACACTTCATGACGGTGACTCTTTTCTATCTTTGTAATATAATGAAGTTTAACATTTTGGTTTTTTTCCCTAACTACTATTGGAATCCTTCAACATGCAGCATTCCTAGCTCTTACTTGGTTAGGAAAAGACATTTTATGTTTTCTAAAGTGTGCTTACACACAACATACCTATTACTCCTTTTTCTTGGAGTAAAGTTTGGTGCATTACACTTTTGGGCCTATGATGGAAGAATTACACATAATAAATATCAAAAACTAATGTGGATCCAAATATTTTGTGTTGCAAGGCTAACCATAAAATTTTTTGGATCATGTGATGTAACTTCTTAGAGGTTTAGTTAGTTTTCCACTGCTTTGTACACAATTTGGGTTTTTCAAATTAGGATAAAATTTTCTTTTTTGTTCTCACTATGCCTAAGAAGCGAAAGTGAAGACACGAGAATAATAGTGAAGGCCATGGTTGGTGAAGAGATCCTCCCAACAAGTGATTTGATGACGTGAATATCATGCTCCTTGCTTTTCATGTTTTTAATTCAAAGTACCCTCTCATTCCTCATTTGAGTACATTTCATCTTATTTATTAAATGACTCTTAAGTTTCCTTCCATTTATGTTGTGCCCCCCACATTGCCTACTACAAAATCATTTTGGACATACAAAGTTAAAAGTTACGGTTTTACTTTTTTACATGACAATTAAAAGTACCCATAATGCCTTAAAGTGCTATGTCATACAATCCTCATTGCTCTAGCACCTTTGAGCTACTAGATCGCATAGCACTAGTGATAATGTCTTAGTCTCATGTATAAGTTTGCCATATGTAGTTGTTAAAGGATGTGAGTTGTACACACACACACACAGTGAGTGAGTGAACAAAGCATTGGATTTTGCACTACGATAATATGTAGTCAAAAGGAAAAGTAGTGATACACTTGCTTGCAAAGATGAAGGCGGTTGGCAATGGCTAGAAGTATTCATAGCAACAAGGATCAATGATTAGGAGATGCTCAAGTCAGCTTCACACCAACTTGGTTCAGGGGATGTTGTAGCATGGGGGGAACCATATGGGTCCATGTCAAAAGATCTTAAGCTAAAGCCAAATTGGAGGTGTAGTAGCCAAATTTGAACCCGGAGGTGTGGTAGTTTCAATAGGTTCCTCATGTGTAGCAAGAGCACATCAACAAAGGGGGAGTGCCCTAACACCATCGTGAATACCTTGGAGGAGGCAGCACAATAAATATGCAGACAAGCTACTGGACATGGGTGTTGAGAATCTGCAATCACACTCACTGAACAGCCTCTTTGTATGGAGCTTCAGGGCCAAGGACATGCAGGCTAACCTATCCCATATGCACAGTGGTGCCTACTGCAGTTTCCTACTTTCCTATAAAGCATTGTACTTGCTTCCTTTTCTTAATGCAATGATAGTACTCTTTTCTTTTCAGTGAAGTGTCAATGTCATTGTCCACATACACAAGATTGTGTTTATGAGTCCAAGTCTCAATCTTGGAACCTAATTCACTTGTGTAACAAACAGTGTCTTTGTCTTCTCCATCATGAGTCCACACTTCTCCTTCCATCCACCATAACTCACTACCATGCTCTAGATTCCACATGTTTCTCAACATGGTATCAGAGCCCAGTCGGGCATGGCTCAGCTCGACTTAGCTCTCCTCTGCCCTCTCTCAGCTCATGTTAATCTCTGGTCAGCTTAGTTTCATCCCATGACTTCATCTCCCAACTCTACCTTCACTTAAGCTTCCATGGCAGCCATAGCCAGCAGCACCCTGTTAGATTGAGCCGCTTATATCTCACTCCATAGGTCAAATCTCTTGGAGCTTCCTTCTGGAAAAGTGTTCCCCAACTCACAAAGCTTCCCTGTATCACATCAATCCATGACATTTGGCTATCTGAAGCTCAGCATTGTGAAAATTCCCAGCCACTGCCATAGTCTTCAACTGTGACCTACAGGACATACCCTCCATGGAGCCTTCATATCTCTCTCTGTAGAGCATATCTTCATGAACTCTCTTCTAGACATATCTTCCTCTACTTAGGGCGCTCCCTCCTGGCACAAAAATTGACCACATTGAGGATCAACCAGCACGGCATTGTAGAAATTCGTGGCTGCTGACGAAATCTGCGCCTGATCTGTTCGTCTACTCTGCGCGTGCCATACATGCTGCGATCTTGATGAGGAGGATAGGGCTTTTGAAGAGCTTGAAGTAAGCTTCATTTCCATAAAAAAAAGTTTTGGAAATGATCAACCATAGCTCCTGCAATCTGCAAAAAACCAGGCCCCTATCTGAAACCCTAAATTGTCAGCCATAGCCAGTTTCATCAAAGCTCAAAAATCTCATCATTTTTTTCTCTCCTGCCACCTGGAGAAACCCACTGCCACTCTGATCTACTATTCCAGCACCAAATCAAGGAGGGGAAGGACCTGAGAAGATTGAAGAATAACCAAACGATCCCGAACAAGAAGAATCAAGCTCAACATCAACACTGACATAGTGTGTTTTCACACTGTCATTAACTGTGTCTCTTAACACATTGCAATCAGCTCTTCTACTAATAAAATCTCAGAATTTTGGTGTTGATTTGCTGCTGATCTTGCAACCTCAACATGGGAAAAGACTCTCCAAATGCTCGATTCAAAGGAGTCGGGTTCCATACTTGGCAAACCCGCATCAAGCTCATCCTGATGAAGAAGGGTCTTTTGGCCATCACAAATGGCAAAGAGAAGAAAACTCGAGATGCCGACCTTGCAGTTACTTGGCAGAAGAATGATGACAAGGCACAAGCCATCATCAAACTGGAATTGGACGACAGCTACATCCATCATGTGGATGCCTGTGACACATCCCATGACACTTGGGATAAATTGGATACCCTATTTGGTGCATAGTCAAAGTCGTCTAAGTATGGTCTATTAATTGAATTTTTACGACTTGATATGAAGCCTCGTACATCCCTAGCATCCCATCTGAACTACATGGAAAGCCTGCTTACTCAAATTGCAGGAATAAAGCTAAAAATGGATGAAGATGTTTGTATTGGTGTCTTGTTAAAAAGTTTGCCTCCTACTTATGATGATGTATCAACCACTCTAACCAACATGCCTGATCCTCAACTTGTTGATATTAAAGCCTCTCTGCTAGAGGAAGAAAAGAAACTTAAAAGCAAAGAAGAGCCCAGCACTTCAAAGGATGAACAAATGTTATATGTAAACAACAGATACAAAGGTAAAAATGAACCGCTCTTCTGTGACTTCTGCAAAAGGACCGGACATACTGAGAAGTTCTGTCATGCTAGGAAGAGGTCCCAAAAGGCCTATCTTGCAACTGTGAAAGAAGAAGAAGACCATGGACCAAAAGATGAAGATGAAGATGAAGATGAAGACCAACAGGATCGGAAGGACAAGACTCATCAGTCCTTCTACTCTCATTACTCTGATAGACTGTTTTAAAAGCCTTGTATTTCCTGCCCTAATGCTTCTTGCCATAAGCTGTGTAAACTCCTCATGTAACTTGGCATTACAGTCCCTGTACACTTTGTGAGGCCCCTGTTACAGCCTCTGGATGTCCATCATGTTTTGGTGCCCACACTTCGCCTTTTCTGCGACAGCCTCTGGTGTCTACCATGTTTGTGGTGTGCCCACACTTTGCAGGTGGTTCTCATTACAGCCTCTACACACTTTGTGCCTTTCTAGTTGTGATTGAGGAGGGGTGTTGAGAATCAGCAATCACACTCACTAAATAGCCTCTTTGTATGGAGCTTCAGGGCCAAGGACATGCAGGCTAACCTATCCCATATGCACAGTGGTGCCTACTGCAGTTTCCTAATTTCCTATAAAGCATTGTACTTGCTTCCTTTTCTTAATGCAATGATGGTACTCTTTTCTTTTCAATGAAGTGTCAATGTCATTGTCCACATACACAAGATTGTGTTTATGAATCCAAGTCTCAATCTTGGAACCATTCACTTGTGTAACAAACAGTGTCTTTGTCTTCTCCATCATGAGTCCACACTTCTCCTTCCATCCACCATAACTCACTGCCATGCTCTAGATCCCGCATGTTTCTCAACAATGGGGTGGGGATGCTAGGGTACCTGGTGACATATTCCTCCAACCTCCGAGTAGGCGGCAACCTTGGGGAACTTCCGGAGCATGATGCTAAGGACTGTTGCCTACCCACTGACGACGTGGCCATCAAACATAATGCCAACAACCATATTAAAGACATGCCTAGTAGCCAAGAATTGTAGAGCATCAAAGATCAAATGCTAGAACAAGTTATCGCTCTCCATGAGTAAGTGGAGAGAAGGAGAAGGTGAGCGATTTTATCTTGGTTCAAACATAGCCATCATGTGAGAAGAAGAAGACGGAGCGAACAATATCACTTGTACTTGCTGGTTATGCACTGATTTATGCCTGTATGGTCATATTTGGATGGCTAGATGTACTAGCAAATGTCTATGAAGTTTTGGAGCATGGATGACTTGTATACACCTCAGTTTTGGCTTTGAATTAGCTATTGGCACTGACAGTTTACAGATTTTAGACTACATGTATGTACTCTAATAGTAAGGTTGCATGATACAAAGTATACATAAACTACATGATCGGATGTACCTATAGGTTATGCCACATGTTTGTGGATGGTTATGAGATGTTAATGGACTGAAATACCATGTTTTTAGTAGTAAACTTGTTGCAAAAAACTGTTATAAACAGTCAAAGACTATAGTTAGTTAGTCGAACTTGTTGGCTTGAAAGAAGTCATTGATCAGACATAGTCCATTGCAACATGGCAAATGCACAGGGCATTGATAACATTACACAGATTGTTGGTGAAAAACTGGATAACAAGAATTTTGCATTGAGGAAGTTCGTATGAAGAATTTCTTGGTCGACAGAGGTTATTGGGATCTATGCACCGGTGATGAAGCTAAACTTGAATTGCCTAAACAACCAACACATGATCAGAGAAGAGCTCATAAACAGTGGAAAGAGAGAGCATGCAAAGCACTACATTGGTTTTCCTTATGTATATCTGATGCTATGACAATACATATCACTAGATGTAATTTCATGAAAGATGTTTGGGACATACTCATGAAGAACTCTGGAAATGTAACACGTGCCAGGAAGATACAGTTAAAGCAACAATTTAACAACATGTCTAGGAATGGCAAAAGCATCCAAGCCTACACAACAAAGATTAAGACCATAGTGAACCAGTTTGCCACTATTGGATCTATAGTGTCTGAAGATGATATGATAGGAGTCACTCTAAATGGACTTGGCAAAGAGTACAAAGCATTTGACACTTCTATTTGTGTTAGAGCTGAACCCCCTGACTGGGATGAGTTGCTTGCCCTATTATTGCACGAAGAAGTGAAGCTTGGGATGAACACAGATTCTAGTACATCTCAAAGCAAAGATGTTGTCCTTTATTCTAGCCAACATGGCAGAGGCGGTAGAGACTGTGGCTCTTTTCGAGGTTGTGCAGACACTAGAAACACATATGGACTAGCAAAGTAATTGGCATGCCACGAATACATAGGGCCAACGTGGATCTGGTGGCATTAGAGACAGGGGGAGATCACCCCGTGACAAAGGTAGTGGATCATGGCAGTCAAATTATCAATCCAACAGAGATAAAGACTATCATCACTACGGCAGATATGGGCACATTGCCAAGGATTATTATAAGAAACAGGCAAACATGAAAGATAAAGGAAGACATCATGGGAATTATGGATCATCTAGCGGTGCTCATGATGATTAGGGTGATAGATTATTTGCCATGCAGAATGTGTCCAAGAATGCACCTAGGAAGAGCATAGATGAGAGATGGTACATTGACTCTAGGGCTTCTAACCATATGACAACCCCCCACGGAGAGTGGTTCGATGAGTTGGTTGCAAGTTCACATGGTTATGTGTGTAGTGAGGATGACACCCGACATGATATTCAACACACTGGAGTTGTTCCGTTGATTCAGGACAATTACAGAATCACACTCCTACATCCACTAACATGGACATGTCAGTGAGGGGGAGATTGGATAAGGGAAAATAAAAGATGTTTGAGGATGTAATAGGTCCACTTGCAGGTTATGAGTCATCCACCAGCAGTGATAGCTTGGACATTGAGTCAGGGATTCCTTGTGTTAAGACGCTTGGTGCAACGAAAAGAGCCTCTATGATGTACTGCATGTACCGTCAATCACAAAGAATCTTTTATCAGTTGGATAGACCGGTGCACAAATCGGATGATGTATGCGTACGTAGCGAGTGCCGAAAGGTCCCCAAGAACAAAGAACTCTACTTTAAGCTCAAAATTCAAGAGAATAGACTTGCATGACATGAGGTAAAAAGACAAATTGGGTACAATCTCCCCCCATGCCTTGTGTGAGAGCTCCACAAAGCATGTATTGAATAGTTTATTCATCTCCAAGCTCAAAAATAGCCCAATTTTACAATTAGCATGCTTTAGCTTTTGTGTTTGCTTTTGTCCAAATAAAGAATAAAGCGGTTGGGCGGGCCAATAGTCGGGCAGTGCCCAAATACAATGTCCAATAATGAATATTTAAACTAAGCACCCATGCACATACAAAATAATAAATATATGTCAAGCACTTCAATAAATAAGCATGCCAAAATAAATATTAGCACCACGCCTAAGACGCGCACCCATCAAAAATGATAATGTCTTCTAAATAACTTGAATACATGCTATCGCCCAATGCTTCCCAACGCCACCACCTCCTACTCTACACATCAAACTGAAGCATTCACAATTGTTAGAAAATAATAAAATTAAACTGACAAAAGTGAATACCTAGCAGGCTTCAGCTACAAAATAAATAAATAGGTTGGAACTCTATCCTAACCTTAATTTAATACGAGTGCACACTCTAAACTCATAAACGTCTATCAATTTAAATATGCATTTTGTGGAATCACCCGCTATGGAATCACCCACGGAATCCACCGTGTAATATGCCACTTGGCATCACAGATGACAAAATAGAAACTACAGGTGAGGTTTAACAAAGATGGATGCTTTATTGAAGAATATGGTAATGACTGCAAATTAATTGCTAGAGGCAGATGGGATGGCAGGATATTTACCTTGGACGCATCCATTCTTAGGTTAGATGGAGGAGGAAAATATGTCTCATGAGAGTTTGACAAATATCTTGCAAAGTATGGGATCGGAAGACAACTTACTTGCAGCTATACACCGCAGCAAAATGGTGTAGCACAGAGGAAAAATAGGGTACTAATAGAGTTAGCTAGAGCTATGCTGAATGGAAAGTGTTTGCCTAATGCTTACTAGGCTGAAGCAGTGGTGACTGCTATATATGTGCTTAATAGAACCCCTACAACAGGGATTCATGATGTAACATCTTATGAGAGGTTTTATGGTCATAAGCCTGACATTAGGCACTTAAAGATATTTAGTTGCATTGCGTATGTGCATATTCCTAATGAAAAGAGGAAGAAATTGGATCCCAAAGCTATCATGAGCGTGTTTTTGGGTTATGCACAGGACAAGAAAACTTATAAATACTATGTGATGTCTATGAGACGTTGATAAAAGCAAAGATGTTGTCTTTTATGAGCTGGCTTCATGGTATGGGAATCCTATTGCAATGCTATAGATGGATGAGCCAACACTAGTAATGTTGAAAATACCCCTGTAGTTAGTAAATCCATGAGTGGTCTGACAAGTGATGTGTCATCTACAGTAAGCCCTTGGTCAGGACGATTGCAGAGTCACACTCCTACATCCACTGACATGGACATGTTAGTGAGGGGAAGATTGGATAAGGGAAAAGAAAATATGTTTGAGGATGTAACAGGTCCACTTATTGTAGGTTATGAGTCGTCTAGCAATGATAGCTTAGACAGTGAGTTGGGGATTCCTTCTGTTATGACGCCTGGCCCAAGGCCGAATCAGTATGTATTGCCTCATGAGAGGCAAGCTCAAAGTGAGCCACAATTGAGGATATCTAGGAGGGTCAGAAGACTAGTCGACATGTACACATACATTGGATATTTAGCCCGTCATTATGATGCCAGGAGGCATATTCCACGGTGGATTCCGTGAGGTTTTACGGTGGATTCCGTAAACTTAGATGACCGGGGCTCATACACAAAGAGGATTCTTTGTGCGAGAAGTTGATGGGGACGCATGTCCTTTCCGGGCGTTTCATTAATTTAGTATGTACATGGGTGATTCCATAGCGGGTGATTCCGCAAAATGCATATTAAATTAATAAACGTTTATGAGTTTAGAGTGCGCACTCGTAATAAATTAAGGTTAGGATTTATTTCTAACCAGTTGATTTATTTATAGCTGAAGACCGCTAGGTATTCACTTTTGTCGGTTTAATTGTATTATTTTACTAACGATTATGAATGCTTCAGTTGATGTGTAGAGATAGCAGCAGTGGCGGAGGAAAGCATTGGAGTCTAGCGAGTATTCGACCTTTGGATTATATTTTGATAGGCGCCACGCCTATATTTTGTTATGTCTATTGAGACATTGATTATAAATTATTATTTTGTATGCGCCTATGCGCCCGGATATGTTATTTATATTTGGACATTGAGATTGGGCGTGCCAGACTCTATGGGCACCGTCCATTAGCTTTATTTTCCTATTTTTGTAGAAAGCAAACTCAAAAGCTAAAAGCTTGTCATATTTTTGTAAATTGGGCTATTATTGAGCATGAAGATGGAAATATACATAAAATACATGCTTTATGAAGCGCTCACACAAGGCATGGGGGGAGATTGAACCCAATTTGTCTCTTGCTTCTTGTCGTTCATGCTTTTACATTGTTTTTTGTGCAAAAAGGTAGAGTTCATTGTTCTTGGGGACCTTCCGGGATTCACTACGTGAGCATTCTGCGTCCGATCTGCGCACCAGTGGTATCAGAGCGGAGCAGAGATCAAGACCTTCCAATCGCTACCAATCTCGGGCGAAGGCAAAGTTCCAGGAACAAACGGGCTCTACAGTCAATCTCATCGCGAACCGTCAATACAGGCAGACTTCTGGCGATCAAGAACCCCTGTTTCTACTGTCAGATCGCGAAGGACCAGGCTCTGTAGGCGGAGGACCACGCATCCATCTCCTTCATCAAGTCGTGGAAAAACCAGATATAAGCTTCATTATTTATCTCATTATTTCTTTCAAAAAGCTTAAGAGAAAGCTTAAGAAGCTTAATAAGCTTCAAAATTCACATCGATTGATCTAGAGGAGGCCCGCGTTTTTCGCGCCGTCACGAAAAACGGCCCCCCCCCCATGAAATCAATCGACAGTCAGATTAAGCTCTTCAAGCTTAATTACTTAACTATCAAGTCAAATCATACAAGGCAATCAAGTCACTAAACTCCGGGTCCTGCGCATCAAAAGTCAAGTTCTGCAAGTCAAGTGGAATCAAGTCCTGCAAGTTCCTCAAGTTGGCCTAAGTTCTGCAAGTCTGTAACTCTGTAAGTCGGCTAAGTCTGCAACTCTGCAAGTCAGACTAGTCAACTGGAGTCAGAACTGACTAGTGCTTAAAACTCCTAGAAGACTTGTTCCTATGCAAAAACTCTGAACTGGAAAGTTGTTCGTGGCAAGGTGTTCTACCTATCTACAGGTTCGCTGAAGTATTTTCAGCAAACGAAGACGGAAATATTGCAGATTTTCTGAAAATTGAGAAAGAAATACCCAAAAATACATAGCCTTGTAACCCCGAATTTGAGCTACGCTCATCCTGCTAACCTGATTTTAAGTGAGAAAGGTTTATTGAGTTTTACAGGATGACGACCCCACATATGGATGATCCTATGACTGAAGACGACCTACATGAGCCTACCATGGAACAAAAGCTGGATCTAATCATGCTACAATTGGAAGAAGAGCGAAGGGCTAGGCAAGCATTGCAAGCGCAATTGACAAAACTACAAAGAGCATCCACCGACAAAGAAGAACCTCAAGCTGAAGATTTGATTCGACGTACCATCGACACCACTCTTGAAGCACAAACCATTCGCAAGGATTCCAAGATAAGTAAACGAAGTTTCAAATTTCGCACTTTCAATGGCATACGAGAAGGAAAGACTGTTTTATCATTCATTAGCCAATTTGATGACTATTTTCATGAGGAAACTTATCCAGAAAAAGATAAAATCAAGTGTGTTACTAATCATCTGATAGACAGAGCATCACTATGGTGGACTGTAGTACGCAAGAGCATAGAATGTCCTGCTACTTGGAAAGATTTCAAGAAGAAGTTCATGCAGAATTTCCTTCCACCGCAATTTCATGAGAAGGCTATCAAGCAATGGGATTTACTTCAACAACGGGATCGTGAGCCTATTCCACAGTATACATAGCATTTTTGGAATGCACTCCTACAGCTACGCATGCTTGAAGACGTACCAGAGACCACACATAAGCGGAAGTATATGTCTGGACTTCTTGGACATTACTACGCTGAAGTAAACATGTTCAAGCCTGCTACCCTTGAAGACGCCATCTCACTAGCTCACGACACTGAAGATAAGTTACGCGGAAGAGACAGACGACCACAGCAATTCCAAGCCAATGGTAATTATGGATCTAAACAATTCAATTCCAATTTTAGAAGGTTTAATCTAGGTCGTTTCTCATCACCATCTTTCCGCAAGAATTGAGCTAAACCACCTGCATTACCATCCACTGTCAATCCAAATCCAAAGCCTATTCCACAAGCAAATCCAAATGTACCCAGACTTCCAACCATTACAAATAATGTAACCAAAACCAAGCCAATAGTATGCTATAAGTGTCACCAGCCAAGGCATCTCGCAGCAAATTGTCATTCAAAGAAGCCACCAGCACATATCAACTATCTTGGAGCCATGGATGAAGACGAGCATGAGGATATGCCAGATTTCACTGAAGATGAGGATGATACTACTACTACTTCCGACACTTTACCAGGTATGCCTACTCCACATTCATTGTTGACTATGAAATGTATGGTGCATGGAAAGGAAAGAACTATCTTGCATGATGACGGTAGTACTCATGACTTTATTTCAGCAAAATTGGTAAAGGAATTGAAATTACATACAGTACCTACACATTATCGCATAAAAGCTGCATTTTTAGGCACTAGGTACAATGGCACACAAGAAGTACAAGATTTAGAGATTCAAATTGGTTCATATATTGAAAGAAGAAATTTTTTAGTTGTCCCATTACAGTCAAGCGACATTATTTTAGGAATGCCTTGGAGACACCAGCATAATCCAAATATAGATTATTCCACGCACACAATGAATATTAGTTTTCAAGGAAAATCTATTACATTATATGGTATGCATGTATCTAATATTTTTCCACTGCTTTCGCATACTCAAGCAAAACGTGCATTACGTAAGAGTACTAAATCATATCTCATTTGGGTGAATGAATTGCATGCAAAGGAAAATCATATGCACCCTAGGCATAACGAATTTCTTGCATATTTTAAGGACTGTTTTGCAAAAGACATACCACCAGGTTTACCACCTTCACATCCAGAAGACCATAAGATTGATTTAATTCCTGGCACACAACCACCTTGCAAAGCACCATATAGGCACAATCAGATAGAGCAAAAAGAAATCCAGAACCAAGTTGAAGAATTACTAAATAGAGGCTTAATTCGACCTAGCAGTTCTCCATTCGGTGCACCTGTCCTCTTAGTTAAGAAAAAGAATAATACCTATCGTATGTGTATTGACTACCGAGCATTAAATAAGATCACTGTAAAGAATAGGTATCCTATACCTAGAGTTGATGACCTTATGGACAAACTGCAAGGATCTTCTATATTTAGTAAAATTGACCTTAAGTCTGGATATCATCAGGTGAGGCTAGATAGAACTGACATATTTAAGACTGCATTCAGAACACAGTTTGGCCATTACGAATTCTTAGTCATGCCATTCGGATTAACTAATGCACCTGCTACTTTCAGTAGAATGATGAACCGTATCTTTCTGAAATATTAGTACTGTGTGATTGTTTTCTTTGATGATATTTTGGTGTTTAGTCAAAGTGAAAAAGAGCATTATGAGCATTTATCATTAGTTTTTCAATTACTGAAAGAAAATCAATTGTTTGCAAATCCTGAAAAGAGTGAATTCTTTAAGACAGAAATAGAATATTTAGGTCATATTGTATCAAAAGAAGGAATTAAAGTTGATCCTAAGAAAATTGATGCAATATTGCATTGGCCTGTTCCTAAAATGTGCATGAATTATGCTCATTCCTTGGTCTTGCTAGTTTCTATAGGAAGTTTGTACGTAATTTTTCATTACTTGCTTTACCATTAACCAAACTTCTTAAGAAAGGAATTGTTTATCAATGGACTGAAACTCAGCAGAAATCCTTTGACTTATTGAAACGTGCATTAACCAATGCCCCTGTTCTACAATTGCCTGACTTTAATAGACCATTCTTTCTAGTTGTGACCGATGCTAGCAGATCAGGAATAGGAGCCGTACTAATGCAAGACAATCATCCAATAGCATATTCTAGTTCTAAGCTGAAACCCTCTGAGCTGAAATATTCCACTTATGACAAAGAATTATTAGCAGTTGTACAAGCATTAAAACAGTGGAAGCATTATTTAATGGATTCAGAATTCATGATAAAGACCGACCAGCAAAGCATTAGACATCTACTTAGCCAACCCCAAATTTCTGACCGTCATATCAAATGGGCTTCCTTCATTCAAAGTTTTCATCCTATCATTCAATACCAACCTGGAAAAGAAAATGTAGTTGCTGATGCATTGAGTAGAAGACCTGCAATTCATAATATTTCTATCATATCTTTTGATTCTTTGATTGCTATGAAAGATACATATCACCAGGATATTACTTTTCATTCTGATTGGCAAAAATTAGTTCAAAATAATTTCATTCCTATTGATTCATTGTCATATAATGATGGATTTATGTTTTTTGAAAAGAGACTGTGTGTTACTATTCCATTCCGATCTTTTGTTTTGAATGAAATTCATTGTCCTCCATACCAAGGTCATAGAGGTATCATATCTACATTACGCATGTTAACTGAAGATTTTTATTGGCCGCATATGGATGCAGATGTATCTAATTTCGTTTCTGAATGTTTGATTTGTCAAAGAATAAAGAGACATCATGGTAAACAGTATGGATTACTAAATGCCTTTGTCTATTCCATCTAAACCTTGGGAACATATTTCTATGGATTTCATTACTGGTTTACCAAATACTAAATCTAACCATGACATGATTTGGACAATTGTAGATAGATTTAGTAAGCAAGCATATTTCATTCCATGTAAGAAAACTTTAACAGTATCACAAGCAGCACAGTTATTTTTGAAAACTGTTTTTACTAACCATGGATTGCCAAAAGTGATTATTTCAGATCGTGATTCTAGATTTTGTAACAATTTTTGGATTACACTGTTTGCAAATCTAGGCACAAAGATTGATTTCTCATCTGCATTTCATCCAGAAACAAATGGACAAACAGAAGCCACAAATAGCACCATTCTAGATCTTTTACGTGCATATACTATCTCTAAACCTCAGACATGGGACACTCATTTGCATTTATTACAGTTTGCATATAACAATACACCGCACACATCTACAAAGAAAGCACCTTTTGAAGTCATTTATGGATATAGATTATCTACCCCTGTTGCATCTTTGTCTAATAGAATTCAGAGTGCTGATAATATTGCTACTATGCATAACAGTATTTTTGATGAGGTTAAGAATATGATTGCTAAAGCCCAACAATCATATACCAAACAAGCCAACAAGAAAAGACAAGCTATGAATTTCAAAGTTGATGATTATGTTTGGCTTAGAATAGAAAAGCGTAGACTGCAAAGTGTAGATAGACATCCAGTTGTCAAATTAGCTCCTAGATTCTATGGACCATTTAGAATTATTCACAAGATTAATGATAATGCATTCAAGTTAGAATTGCCATCTCATTGGAAAATTCACAATACATTTCACATTAGTTTATTGAGACCATTTAGAGGCCAATTACCTATCCACCCTGTTTATGAAAACCCACCTTTATTAGAGGAAGAGACTGAAATACTTGAACCAGAAGCCATCATAGACACTGACTACATGACCACTAGAACTGGCCGCAGGTATTCTAGGTATCTAGTAAAATTTAAGAACCATCCTGTAGAGGAAGCACAATGGATGCACGCTAGAGACTTAAATGATTTCCCCACTCTGTTAGCTCCACATTGAGCTAATAGCAATTGAGGTCAATTGCTATCCCACCCCAGGGGTATGATGCCAGGAGGCATATTCCACGGTGGATTCCGTGCCACGGTGGATTCCGTGAGGTTTTACGGTGGATTCCGTAAACTTAGATGACCGGGGCTCATACACAAAGAGGATTCTTTGTGCGAGAAGTTGATGGGGACGCCTGTCCTTTTCGGGCGTTTCATTAATTTAGTGTGTACATGGGTGATTCCATAGCGGGTGATTCCGCAAAATGCATATTAAATTAATAAACGTTTATGAGTTTAGAGTGCGCACTCGTAATAAATTAAGGTTAGGATTTATTTCTAGCCAGTTGATTTATTTATGTAGCTGAAGACTGCTAGGTATTCACTTTTGTCGGTTTAATTGTATTATTTTACTAACGATTGTGAATGCTTCAGTTGATGTGTAGAGATAGCAGCAGTGGCGGAGGAAAGCATTGGAGTCTAGCGAGTATTCGACCTTTGGATTATATTTTGATAGGCGCCACGCCTATATTTTGTTATGTCTATTGAGACATTGATTATAAATTATTATTTTGTATGCGCCTATGCGCCCGGATATGTTATTTATATTTGGACATTGAGACTGGGCGTGCCAGACTCTATGGGCACCGTCCATTAGCTTTATTTTCCTATTTTTGTAGAAAGCAAACTCAAAAGCTAAAAGCTTGTCATATTTTTGTAAATTGGGCTATTATTGAGCATGAAGATGGAAATATACATAAAATACATGCTTTGTGAAGCGCTCACACAAGGCATGGGGGGAGATTGAACCCAATTTGTCTCTTGCTTCTTGTCGTTCATGCTTTTACATTGTTTTTTGTGCAAAAAGGTAGAGTTCATTGTTCTTGGGGACCTTCCGGGATTCACTACGTGAGCATTCTGCGTCCGATCTGCGCACCACATTATGCCTATATGACTAAGGTGACAGGTTTCAAAGAACCCACTAAGTTTGATGAGGCATTTGCAGATGAGCACTGGTGTGTTGCTATGGACGAAGAGTATTCAGTTTTTGCTGAAAATGGAACATGGGAATTGGTTCACTTGCCTAAAGGCAAAGTTCCCATTGGTTGCAAAATGGGTGTACAAGGTTAAATGCAAGTTAGATGGGTCATTGGAGCGCTACAAGGCTAGGCTAGTTGCAAATGGATATGCACAGCAGTAGGGCCTTGACTATGAGGAGACTTTCAGCCATGTGGCTAAAATGGAAATTGTTAGAATAGTCATTGCATTGGTAGTGTCTAAAGGCTGGAAATTATGGCAATGCATTTCTGAATGGTGATTTGCAGGAAGAAGTTTATATGGAGCAGCCTGAAGGCTATGTATATCCGGACTGTCCTACACATGTACGCAAATTGAAAAAGACATTATATGGGTTGAAATAGGTACCTAGAGCATGGAATGCTCAAATTAGCAGATATTTATAGTAGCATGGATTTAAGTTGGGTGATGCACATCACTGTTTATTAGTGAAGGAGATAAATTATGGCTATGTGTTTCAGGTTGTTTATGTAGATGATTTAATCATCAATGGAGATGATGAGAATGGGATTGCTGAAATTAAATCATTGTGTTAGATATGATCAATGCCCCACCCTCATTAGGTGCTACCAATGATCCATGGTGCTCAAAGTTGTAAGGCCCCCATTATGAGGAGAAGCCAAATGTGAGCCCGGACATTGGTTGAGTCCTGACTTGTATATCAGATGAGGTCTATGTGACCGGATGGCAAAAAGGTGACTGTTATGGGTCTAATCTTTGGGTTAGACGGAGTGGTTAAGCTGGTAGCAACTCGAGGCACATTGCATTGAGTTGCGTGGTAAGGGAGTTAAAAGGGGCCCCTATTGTGGGGTCCGGGGGCCGCGGAAGCGGCCCCTGGCTGGGGGGTCCCAGGGGGGCCAGCGGCCCCCCTGGCGGGGGTCCGGGGGCAGCGCCCCCGGCCCGATGGTAAAGGGAATATTCCCTGGAATATTCCCTGGCCGACTAGTGGAGGCTCATATGGTAGGTCGGTCAGCAGGCCGACCTAACGACCTTCGCGGGCTATAAAAGCTAAACCCCTTCGCAGCCATCTTACACTTATCTTTCACCCAGTCAGAGTTGTTGTTCCAGCTAGCCTTAAGCTCTTCACCTATCTTCTGTCTAGATCGCCATCTAAGCTTCATTCATTGGAAGCGCACGGGTGGACAGAGCCATCTTTGTATCAGTTGTTTGGAGTTAAAGAATTTTACTGATTCTCCTCTTATCTGTTGTGTACTCTCTATCTCTTTCTCAGATTCTGTTCGCTGCGCCGTGTAATATTTTACATGGTATCAGAGCCCAGGGGGCTCTAGAGATCGGAGAGCGTGCAAGAGGCAAAGGCTTCAACAGCAAAGAGAAACGATGTCGACTCCGGGAAGCAGTTCTGGCGCATCAGGAAGCGGTGCAGGAGGTGGTGCTGCTGTACCGGCTATTCAAACACTGAGGATTCGTCCACCAACCTTCAGCGAAGGCAAGTTAGATGGTACAAACTACACCTTGTGGAAGTTCAAAATTACTACTATCCTTGATTCTTATGAGCTTCTGGAGACTGTGCTGGGGACTGACGCAGAACCACAGCCTACCCCCGACCCATCAAATCCTAGTGTGATGATTCCTCCGAATGCAGATCTTCTACGAGCTTGGAAACGAAGGAATGCAGATGCATTGTGTGCCTTAGTTACAAGCTGTTCTGACAGTGTTTTGACTCTGATTCAGCATACAACCAAAGCGTCAGAGGCTTGGAATGTACTAAGGAGTCAGTATGAAACACGAAACCAAACAAGGATTCAAAACTTGGAGAATCAACTAGCAGCGGAGAAGTTTGCTGAAGGAGAGACGGTTGAAGCATTCATCACTCGGATTAAGAATCTGCGCGACCAGATGGCTGGCGCTGGGATACAAAAGACTAGCGAAGAGCTAGCTCGGAGGTGTCTTCGGATTTGTCCACAAAAGTTTGATGGACTAGTAACTGCCCTTAATACTCAGGTGAGACCTCAAGCTTTGACTTTTGAGGAGTTTTGTGCATTATTAATGGAGGAGGAGTTGAGGCTGAAAGCCCGAGAAGGAAGCAACAATGGAGATGCTGCATTCTCTGCCAATGCAAAAGGCAAAGGTGTTTCCTCCACCAAAAATGATGGTGACAAAAAGAAAAAGGGCGGCAAGAAGAAGTTTCAAGGAGAGTGCTTCTACTGTAAGAAGAAAGGACATGCAATTGCAGATTGTCGTGTCAAGAAGGCAGATGAAAAGAATGGTACCCTTAAAACTAAAGGGAAAGAGACAGCCAATACGGCTGAAGCAGAGTTGGAATTATTCATGGCGACCATTGAGGAAGTGTGCTCCTCGGCGCAAGAAGAATCTACCACTGACTCTTGGGTGTTGGATAGTGGGGCCTCCCGTCACATGACCAACAAGAAAGGTCTATACAGTTCTATGCAGCCTCTACAAGAATCCATCACTGTGACGGTTGGAAATGATGCTAAATGCCCTGCTGCGGGCACAGGTACTATTTCTTTTGTTGCTGCAAATGGTGAAGTCAAAAAGCTTTCAAATGTGTTGTATGTTCCCGAAATCAGGAGAAATCTCTTATCAGTTGCTGCCATAACTGATCTTGGTCATGAAGTGAGGTTCAAGAAGACAGGTGCAGAAATTATTGATAGTGCTGGCACAATTGTTGGCAAAGGAGAAAGAAGGAACAACCTGTATGAGCTAAGTGCTCTTACAGCCACCGCTGGAGTGGGCACAAGTAAGCTTTGGCATGAAAGGTTTGGACACATCGGATTTGCAGTATTGAAGGAGATGCAAAAGCAAGGTATGGTTGCTCACCTACCTACAATAACTGAATTGAAGGAACCATGTGAAGCTTGTATGATGGGCAAGCAACAGAGAAAGGCATTTCCACAAGAAAGCAAGAATAGAGCACATGCTCCTCTAGAGTTGGTGCATGCTGACTTGTGTGGTAAGATGCCTACACAGGCCTTGGGGGGATCTTCTTATTTTATGTTGATTGTCGACGACTACAGTAGGAAGATGTGGGTGTACTTCCTTCGTGATAAGGCTCAAGCTTTTGGTAAGTTTAAAGAATGGCTAATACTTGTTGAGAATGAAACAGGGAAAAGTGTGAAGAAATTTAGAACAGATGGTGGTGGTGAGTTCAACTCAAAGGAGTTTGAAGGCTTTTGCAAGAGCAAAGGGATCAAGCGTCAATTGACGACGCCTCACACACCTCAGCAGAATGGTGTTGTGGAACGCAGGAATCGTACCATTGTGGAGATGGCAAGATGCATGCTAAAGGGCAAGGGATTGCCTAACCATTTTTGGGCTGAAGCTGTTAATACTGCAGTCTACATTCTAAATCGGAGCTACACAAAGGCTCTCAAGGGAAAAACACCTCATGAGGCTTACACTGGTAAGAAACCATCTGTTTCACATTTCAGAATTTTTGGATGTGAATGTTATGCACATGTTCCAGATGAGAAGAGAAACAAGTTACAACCAAAAAGCAGAAAATGTATCTTCTTGGGTTATAGTGATGAGCAGAAGGCTTACAAGTTATATGACCAAGAGGCAAAGAAGATCATCGCGAGCCGTGATGTGGTGTTCAAGGAGGAGCCGCATACAGTGGAGGAGGAGAAGGCAAGGTCTTCCACTTTATCATCAAGCGAAGAAGTAGTCCACTATGAACCTGTCCCGAGAGCTATCCCTATCCTTAAGGAGGAGGAAGCATCATCTTCAGATGATGAGGAAAAAGTTCACCAACCTGACATCACCCCACCGGAAAAGCCATTGCCGCGCTGGGTGAAGCAGCTCTATGACCACAATAATCCTATGCCTGCATCTGTTGAGGAGAAGGCAGACGGACCAAGGAGGTCTCAGAGAATAGAGGAGCAAAGGAGGGCTTCTGCTCACATAGTCAACATGGCCTTGATGGTTGAGATTATGAGAGAAGTAAAGGAGCCAACTGACTTAGAAGAAGCACTTGCAGATCCATCATGGAAGGCTGCTATGCAGGCGGAGTATGACAGCATAATGAAGAATGACACTTGGGAGCTAGTGGATCGGCCAGCAAAGCGGAAGATTATTGGCACCAAGTGGATCTGGAAGGTAAAGTACAAGGCTGATGGTACCTTAGAAAAGTACAAAGCTAGACTGGTTGCCCAAGGATTTTCACAAGTTGAAGGGTTTGATTTTCAAGAGTCATTTGCCCCAACTGCCAGAATGACCACTATTCGCACGGTACTTGCAGTGGCTGCCCACAAGAAGTGGCCAGTGTACCAAATGGATGTTAAGTCAGCGTTCTTAAATGGTGACCTCAAGGAGGAGGTGTACGTGGCTCAGCCACCAGGGTTTGAGGCCCCCCATTCTGAGAACAAAGTGTGTAAACTAAAGAAGGCATTGTATGGGCTGAAACAAGCCCCCAGAGCATGGTACCAGCGGATAGATAGGTTCTTTTTAAACCTAAACTTCAAAAGATGTGCCTCAGATGCTAACTTGTATGTTTACAGGGATGGTAAAAAGTCTGTAGTGATTGTCCTATATGTGGACGACCTTCTTATTACAGGTGACTATGAAGATATGATCAACCAAACTCGAAAGGCTTTGAGTTTTGAGTTTGAAATGACAGACTTGGGCTTGCTGCACTATTGTTTGGGGATTGAAGTCTGGCAAGAGCCAGGAAAGATCTTCATCTCTCAGAAGAAGTATGCATGGGAGATCTTGAAGGCATTTGGCATGACCGAGTGCAAGGAGATAGCTACACCTATGGAGGTGAATGTAAAGTTATCCGTTGAGGATACATCAGCACTAGCAGACATTGGGAGGTATAGGAGGTTGGTCGGCAGTCTAATCTACTTGTGTAACACCAGACCAGATATCAGTTTTGCTGTTGGTGTTTTGAGCAGGTTCTCAAACAAACCTCATGAGAGTCATTGGAATGCTGGGATGCGGGTGCTCAGATACTTGAAGAAAACTCTTGACTATGGTATCACATACAGTTTCGGAACTTCTCTTGTGGGGAACTGTGACTCAGATTGGGCAGGAGACATTGATTCCAGGAAGTCAGTTTCTGGTTATTGTTTCTCTTTGGGTTCAGGAATTTTCTCTTGGATTAGTAAGAAGCAACCAACAGTGGCATTGTCTTCTACCGAAGCAGAGTACAAGGCAGCTTGTTTTGCTGCATGTGAGGCCGTATGGTTGAGAAGGATTCTATGGCATATGGGAGTGCAGGATGAAGAACCAACTGTGCTGAGATGTGACAATCAGAGTTGCATCGCCATTGCCAAAAATCCAGTGTTTCATGCACGCACCAAACATATAGAGATCCAGTATCACTATGTGCGTGATTTGATGGAGGATGGGATAGTGGAATTGGTCTACTGTCCAACAGAGGAGAATGGAGCAGATATCTTCACCAAAGCACTTACGAAGGATCTGCTTCAAGTTCATCTTCAGAGACTCGGCATTGGGCCGAGGAGATAGTTCACCTATGGGTGGACATTGAGGGGGGGTGTTAGATATGATCAATGCCCCACCCTCATTAGGTGCTACCAATGATCCATGGTGCTCAAAGTTGTAAGGCCCCCATTATGAGGAGAAGCCAAATGTGAGCCCGGACATTGGTTGAGTCCTGACTTGTATATCAGATGAGGTCTATGTGACCGGATGGCAAAAAGGTGACTGTTATGGGTCTAATCTTTGGGTTAGACGGAGTGGTTAAGCTGGTAGCAACTCGAGGCACATTGCATTGAGTTGCGTGGTAAGGGAGTTAAAAGGGGCCCCTATTGTGGGGTCCGGGGGCCGCGGAAGCGGCCCCTGGCTGGGGGGTCCCAGGGGGGCCAGCGGCCCCCCTGGCGGGGGTCCGGGGGCAGCGCCCCCGGCCCGATGGTAAAGGGAATATTCCCTGGAATATTCCCTGGCCGACTAGTGGAGGCTCATATGGTAGGTCGGTCAGCAGGCCGACCTAACGACCTTCGCGGGCTATAAAAGCTAAACCCCTTCGCAGCCATCTTACACTTATCTTTCACCCAGTCAGAGTTGTTGTTCCAGCTAGCCTTAAGCTCTTCACCTATCTTCTGTCTAGATCGCCATCTAAGCTTCATTCATTGGAAGCGCACGGGTGGACAGAGCCATCTTTGTATCAGTTGTTTGGAGTTAAAGAATTTTACTGATTCTCCTCTTATCTGTTGTGTACTCTCTATCTCTTTCTCAGATTCTGTTCGCTGCGCCGTGTAATATTTTACACATTGTTGTTGGTTGAATTCAAAGTCAAAGATCTTGGTGAGCTGAAATATTTTCTACGAATTGAGGTAGTGCCTATTATAGAAGTAGTATGCTTATGACATGTTACAAAAGTATGGTATGGCTGAATATAAGACTATGGATACACCCCTAGACCAAAATGTCAAGCTACAGATTGATGTTGGGATAGAAATTGAGAATGTAACCATGTATAGACAGATGGTGGGCAGCTTGATCTACTTGACTATTACTCAACTTGACTTGAGTTATGCTGTGGGGTTGATCAGTCAGTTAATGTAGAAGCCTCGCAAGCTACATTTGGATGCAATCAAGAGGATCATCAACTATATAAAGGGTACTACAAATTGTGGGTTGTTTTATGCATATGGAAATCCCCTTGACTTGATGGGGTATACGACCCTGACTGGGCTGGTTGTGCCTATGACTGGAGGTCAACCAGTGGCTATGCATTTGGATTGGGCAGCAACATGATCAGTTGGCAAAGTAAAAAACAGCCTACAATTGCATTTTCTAGTACAGAAGCTAAGTATAGGGGTGTGGCCTTAGTAGCCTATGAAGCTATTTGGTTGCTGAAGTTACTAAATGATTTGGGGATACACTTGGACAGCAACGTGAATCTGCATTGTGATAATCTTAGCAGTGTGATGCTTGCAAGGATTCATGTCTACCATGCAAGATCTAAACACATTGAAGTTCATTGCCATTTCATCAAAGAAATGGTACTAACAGAGTAGATTGACTTGATGCATGTGAAGACTGAAGACCAGGTAGCGAATATCTTTACCAAATCACTTGGTAAAGAAAAGTTCATCTATTTTAGGCAGCCACTTGGAGTATTGTAGATGGTTTGAGCTTGTGGGGGAGTGTTGGAAATCAAGCTAGAAATCAAGCTCCACCCCATCTCTCTTTATGTTTGTGTGACTTACCAACATTAGCTGGATACAGTTGTACATCTGTGTGTCATTGAATAAGTCGGTAGACTTGACCTAACCAGAGTTAGATGATGGTTAGTCAAACCTAGTGTAACTCTTTCTTTCAGTGTGTGATTAAGTGGATGAATAATGAGAAGATAATGAAGATGAGCTGAAAGCTCATGGTTCTGCTCCACTCTCTGTCTCTCCCTCTCTTCCAATAATCTTGTATATCATGCTAGAACAAAACACATCAAGGTACACTATCATTTTATACAAGAGATAGTACTTGCAGGGAAGATAGATCTCCTGCATGTCACCACCAAAGACCAAGTAGTTGATATATTTACTAAGTCCCTTATTAAAGGTAAGTTTAGTCACTTTAAAGAGCTACGAGTACAATGTATGTCATGAGCTTGAGAAGGAGTATTGAGAATCAAGCTCCACTAACTCTTTAATACAATTATAGTCTAGCTATACACATGTGTGGTACAATAAGGCAAGTCGGTAACTCAACTATGGCTAGCTAGTACGGTCAGTTAGACCTATCTCTCCTATTTAGTATTGTTGACTACAGTGATTGAGTAGGTAAACAATGTGATGGAGGAATGAAGATTGGGAGTGATTACACTGCTCTCAGCTATTGCTCCAATCCTTTATCACATTTTCTTTTTTGACTCTTAATATGCTTATTACCTTTTTGGGCATCTAGATGATATATGCTCGGGGTGGCCACATGTCCAGCAAGTCAATGGTTCTTGTTTTGGGTTTCATTCCATGCCTCGCCCCCAACACCCACCTAAATCTATGACTAGAATTGGTCAAAAATCCATCAAGATAGGATTCTTCATCATACCTAACATTGAGATTTATGTATGGTTCCTCTTTGGTTGGTTCTTCCATGAAGTGTAGTAGTGTGTCACTTGGTGGATACATGACTATGGGTCCAAGTAGTCTTGGTATTCCTGTTGGCCCTAGGAGATAGGGGTCATTGATGTTAGGTTTAGGAGCTATGAGTCATTGGTCAATGGATGCAGGGAGTGCAAACAACACTCCTCTTACATAGTTAGATTACCTATTCTTCAACTAATATTATAGTGGATAAGGTTGAGGATACAAAAGCCTTCTCAGTAGATTACAATGCATGGCCTCATGACCCATTCTTCCGTATGTTGTGCACATGCATGGTCAAGGACCCGTACACTCTGATGAAAGATGATTGCCACCATAGTGGACGCATTGGACATGCCGTCTTATGGATCATCACAAGGCATCATAAATTCCTACAATCTCCAATTTAAGTCCTACTACTTCATTTGAGATATCTATACTCTTTTCTTTGTCTTGGAAATCTATGACTCAGATTGTGGATCTCTCACTATAGATGGTAAGGCTAATAGTAGGCTATACAACTTTGGCATTTCTCTTTTTAAGCAAGTCCTTCATATGATATGTATGTGTGTGTGACCGACATTACCTACAACTGTGTCCAATTGTACTCATGTGTGGAACATTAAATAAGTCGGTGTTGACCTAACCACAGTTAGTCATGGTTAGTGGTAACCTAGTTGTACTATCTCTTTTATGTTAGTAGAGATTGAATAATGAAGAAGAATGAGATGAGCTAACTACTCACTCTTTGGCTCCACTCTGTCTCTCTTATCTTTGAACATGGTATCAGAGCCAACATGAATGGGCTCTTTGGAGCATGGCATTGAAGGAGTCTAGATCTAGAGCTTGAAGATAAGAGTCTCTGTTGAAGAAGAAAGGCTCCCATTGTTCCTGTCAAGGTATGCATCAGGGTTTTTGCTTTGTGCTTGTGCAAGAGCTTGATGTGGCTTGTTTGGGAGCTTCATAAGGCTTCATTGGGCACCTGTGAGTGGCCATTTGACATAAAGACATCAAATCTGAAAAAACCTTAGCCAAAACAGAGATTAAGTGGTTAAATCAGTCCAAAATCAACTCCAAGCAATGAGATAGCATCCTCGAATATATAAGCATCAACCAAGCAGCATCCAACCAATGGCAATGAATCTAGATATCAAAGATAAGTGTTGCCCTATTTTATGACAGTTTGTGGACTGTTATAACGGTCCAAAACTAAAGCTTAGCACTCAAATCAAATGCCAAGATTGAAAGGATCAATGCCAAGTATCAAAACCAAGTGTACAAGTGCTTATATAGCTTCCCAATGAAGAAGATATGCTATAAGAGATGAAAAACGTGAGCCCTTGCTAAAAAAAATGGCATGTTTTGTAAAATATTACACGGCGCAGCGAACAGAATCTGAGAAAGAGATAGAGAGTACACAACAGATAAGAGGAGAATCAGTAAAATTCTTTAACTCCAAACAACTGATACAAAGATGGCTCTGTCCACCCGTGCGCTTCCACTAAATGAAGCTTAGATGGCGATCTAGACAGAAGATAGGTGAAGAGCTTAAGGCTAGCTGGAACAACAACTCTGACTGGATGAAAGATGAGTGTAAGATGGCTGCGAAGGGGTTTAGCTTTTATAGCCCGCGAAGGTCGTTAGGTCGGCCTGCTGACCGACCTACCACATGAGCCTCCACTAGTCGGCCAGGGAATATTCCAGGGAATATTCCCTTTACCATCGGGCCGGGGGCGCTGCCCCCGGACCCCCGCCAGGGGGGCCGCTGGCCCCCCTGGGACCCCCCAGCCAAGGGCCGCTTCCGCGGCCCCCGGACCCCACAATAGGGGCCCCTTTTAACTCCCTTACCACGCAACTCAATGCAATGTGCCTCGAGTTGCTACCAGCTTAACCACTCCGTCTAACCCAAAGATTAGACCCACAACAGTCACCTTTTTGCCATCCGGTCACATAGACCTCATCTGATATACAAGTCTGGACTCAACCAATGTCCGGGCTCACATTTGGCTTCTCCTCATAATGGGGGCCTTACAACTTTGAGCACCATGGATCATTGGTAGCACCTAATGAGGGTGGGGCATTGATCATATCTAACACCCCCCCTCAATGTCCACCCATAGGTGAACTATCTCCTCGGCCCAATGCCGAGTCTCTGAAGATGAACTTGAAGCAGATCCTTCGTAAGTGCTTTGGTGAAGATATCTGCTCCATTCTCCTCTGTTGGACAGTAGACCAATTCCACTATCCCATCCTCCATCAAATCACGCACATAGTGATACTGGATCTCTATATGTTTGGTGCGTGCATGAAACACTGGATTTTTGGCAATGGCGATGCAACTCTGATTGTCACATCTCAGCACAGTTGGTTCTTCATCCTGCACTCCCATATGCCATAGAATCCTTCTCAACCATACGGCCTCACATGCAGCAAAACAAGCTGCCTTGTACTCTGCTTCGGTAGAAGACAATGCCACTGTTGGTTGCTTCTTACTAATCCAAGAGAAAATTCCTGAACCCAAAGAGAAACAATAACCAGAAACTGACTTCCTGGAATCAATGTCTCCTGCCCAATCTGAGTCACAGTTCCCCACAAGAGAAGTTCCGAAACTGTATGTGATACCATAGTCAAGAGTTTTCTTCAAGTATCTGAGCACCCGCATCCCAGCCTTCCAATGACTCTCATGAGGTTTGTTTGAGAACCTGCTCAAAACACCAACAGCAAAACTGATATCTGGTCTGGTGTTACACAAGTAGATTAGACTGCCGACCAACCTCCTATACCTCCCAATGTCTGCTAGTGCTGATGTATCCTCAACGGATAACTTTACATTCACCTCCATAGGTGTAGCTATCTCCTTGCACTCGGTCATGCCAAATGCCTTCAAGATCTCCCATGCATACTTCTTCTGAGAGATGAAGATCTTTCCTGGCTCTTGCCAGACTTCAATCCCCAAACAATAGTGCAGCAAGCCCAAGTCTGTCATTTCAAACTCAAAACTCAAAGCCTTTCGAGTTTGGTTGATCATATCTTCATAGTCACCTGTAATAAGAAGGTCGTCCACATATAGGACAATCACTACAGACTTTTTACCATCCCTGTAAACATACAAGTTAGCATCTGAGGCACATCTTTTGAAGTTTAGGTTTAAAAAGAACCTATCTATCCGCTGGTACCATGCTCTGGGGGCTTGTTTCAGCCCATACAATGCCTTCTTCAGTTTACACACTTTGTTCTCAGAATGGGGGGCCTCAAACCCTGGTGGCTGAGCCACGTACACCTCCTCCTTGAGGTCACCATTTAAGAACGCTGACTTAACATCCATTTGGTACACTGGCCACTTCTTGTGGGCAGCCACTGCAAGTACCGTGCGAATAGTGGTCATTCTGGCAGTTGGGGCAAATGACTCTTGAAAATCAAACCCTTCAACTTGTGAAAATCCTTGGGCAACCAGTCTAGCTTTGTACTTTTCTAAGGTACCATCAGCCTTGTATTTTACCTTCCAGATCCACTTGGTGCCAATAATCTTCCGCTTTGCTGGCCGATCCACTAGCTCCCAAGTGTCATTCTTCATTATGCTGTCATACTCCGCCTGCATAGCAGCCTTCCATGATGGATCTGCAAGTGCTTCTTCTAAGTCAGTTGGCTCCTTTACTTCTCTCATAATCTCAACCATCAAGGCCATGTTGACTATGTGAGCAGAAGCCCTCCTTTGCTCCTCTATTCTCTGAGACCTCCTTGGTCCGTCTGCCTTCTCCTCAACAGATGCAGGCATAGGATTATTGTGGTCATAGAGCTGCTTCACCCAGCGCGGCAATGGCTTTTCCGGTGGGGTGATGTCAGGTTGGTGAACTTTTTCCTCATCATCTGAAGATGATGCTTCCTCCTCCTTAAGGATAGGGATAGCTCTCGGGACAGGTTCATAGTGGACTACTTCTTCGCTTGATGATAAAGTGGAAGACCTTGCCTTCTCCTCCTCCATTGTATGCGGCTCCTCCTTGAACACCACATCACGGCTCGCGATGATCTTCTTTGCCTCTTGGTCATATAACTTGTAAGCCTTCTGCTCATCACTATAACCCAAGAAGATACATTTTCTGCTTTTTGGTTGTAACTTGTTTCTCTTCTCATCTGGAACATGTGCATAACATTCACATCCAAAAATTCTGAAATGTGAAACAGATGGTTTCTTACCAGTGTAAGCCTCATGAGGTGTTTTTCCCTTGAGAGCCTTTGTGTAGCTCCGATTTAGAATGTAGACTGCAGTATTAACAGCTTCAGCCCAAAAATGGTTAGGCAATCCCTTGCCCTTTAGCATGCATCTTGCCATCTCCACAATGGTACGATTCCTGCGTTCCACAACACCATTCTGCTGAGGTGTGTGAGGCGTCGTCAATTGACGCTTGATCCCTTTGCTCTTGCAAAAGCCTTCAAACTCCTTTGAGTTGAACTCACCACCACCATCTGTTCTAAATTTCTTCACACTTTTCCCTGTTTCATTCTCAACAAGTATTAGCCATTCTTTAAACTTACCAAAAGCTTGAGCCTTATCACGAAGGAAGTACACCCACATCTTCCTACTGTAGTCGTCGACAATCAACATAAAATAAGAAGATCCCCCCAAGGCCTGTGTAGGCATCTTACCACACAAGTCAGCATGCACCAACTCTAGAGGAGCATGTGCTCTATTCTTGCTTTCTTGTGGAAATGCCTTTCTCTGTTGCTTGCCCATCATACAAGCTTCACATGGTTCCTTCAATTCAGTTATTGTAGGTAGGTGAGCAACCATACCTTGCTTTTGCATCTCCTTCAATACTGCAAATCCGATGTGTCCAAACCTTTCATGCCAAAGCTTACTTGTGCCCACTCCAGCGGTGGCTGTAAGAGCACTTAGCTCATACAGGTTGTTCCTTCTTTCTCCTTTGCCAACAATTGTGCCAGCACTATCAATAATTTCTGCACCTGTCTTCTTGAACCTCACTTCATGACCAAGATCAGTTATGGCAGCAACTGATAAGAGATTTCTCCTGATTTCGGGAACATACAACACATTTGAAAGCTTTTTGACTTCACCATTTGCAGCAACAAAAGAAATAGTACCTGTGCCCGCAGCAGGGCATTTAGCATCATTTCCAACCGTCACAGTGATGGATTCTTGTAGAGGCTGCATAGAACTGTATAGACCTTTCTTGTTGGTCATGTGACGGGAGGCCCCACTATCCAACACCCAAGAGTCAGTGGTAGATTCTTCTTGCGCCGAGGAGCACACTTCCTCAATGGTCGCCATGAATAATTCCAACTCTGCTTCAGCCGTATTGGCTGTCTCTTTCCCTTTAGTTTTAAGGGTACCATTCTTTTCATCTGCCTTCTTGACACGACAATCTGCAATTGCATGTCCTTTCTTCTTACAATAGAAGCACTCTCCTTGAAACTTCTTCTTGCCGCCCTTTTTCTTTTTGTCACCATCATTTTTGGTGGAGGAAACACCTTTGCCTTTTGCATTGGCAGAGAATGCAGCATCTCCATTGTTGCTTCCTTCTCGGGCTTTCAGCCTCAACTCCTCCTCCATTAATAATGCACAAAACTCCTCAAAAGTCAAAGCTTGAGGTCTCACCTGAGTATTAAGGGCAGTTACTAGTCCATCAAACTTTTGTGGACAAATCCGAAGACACCTCCGAGCTAGCTCTTCGCTAGTCTTTTGTATCCCAGCGCCAGCCATCTGGTCGCGCAGATTCTTAATCCGAGTGATGAATGCTTCAACCGTCTCTCCTTCAGCAAACTTCTCCGCTGCTAGTTGATTCTCCAAGTTTTGAATCCTTGTTTGGTTTCGTGTTTCATACTGACTCCTTAGTACATTCCAAGCCTCTGACGCTTTGGTTGTATGCTGAATCAGAGTCAAAACACTGTCAGAACAGCTTGTAACTAAGGCACACAATGCATCTGCATTCCTTCGTTTCCAAGCTCGTAGAAGATCTGCATTCGGAGGAATCATCACACTAGGATTTGATGGGTCGGGGGTAGGCTGTGGTTCTGCGTCAGTCCCCAGCACAGTCTCCAGAAGCTCATAAGAATCAAGGATAGTTGTAATTTTGAACTTCCACAAGGTGTAGTTTGTACCATCTAACTTGCCTTCGCTGAAGGTTGGTGGACGAATCCTCAGTGTTTGAATAGCCGGTACAGCAGCACCACCTCCTGCACCGCTTCCTGATGCGCCAGAACTGCTTCCCGGAGTCGACATCGTTTCTCTTTGCTGTTGAAGCCTTTGCCTCTTGCACGCTCTCCGATCTCTAGAGCCCCCTGGGCTCTGATACCATGTAAAATATTACACGGCGCAGCGAACAGAATCTGAGAAAGAGATAGAGAGTACACAACAGATAAGAGGAGAATCAGTAAAATTCTTTAACTCCAAACAACTGATACAAAGATGGCTCTGTCCACCCGTGCGCTTCCACTAAATGAAGCTTAGATGGCGATCTAGACAGAAGATAGGTGAAGAGCTTAAGGCTAGCTGGAACAACAACTCTGACTGGATGAAAGATGAGTGTAAGATGGCTGCGAAGGGGTTTAGCTTTTATAGCCCGCGAAGGTCGTTAGGTCGGCCTGCTGACCGACCTACCACATGAGCCTCCACTAGTCGGCCAGGGAATATTCCAGGGAATATTCCCTTTACCATCGGGCCGGGGGCGCTGCCCCCGGACCCCCGCCAGGGGGGCCGCTGGCCCCCCTGGGACCCCCCAGCCAAGGGCCGCTTCCGCGGCCCCCGGACCCCACAATAGGGGCCCCTTTTAACTCCCTTACCACGCAACTCAATGCAATGTGCCTCGAGTTGCTACCAGCTTAACCACTCCGTCTAACCCAAAGATTAGACCCACAACAGTCACCTTTTTGCCATCCGGTCACATAGACCTCATCTGATATACAAGTCTGGACTCAACCAATGTCCGGGCTCACATTTGGCTTCTCCTCATAATGGGGGCCTTACAACTTTGAGCACCATGGATCATTGGTAGCACCTAATGAGGGTGGGGCATTGATCATATCTAACATGTTTCACACTACACGATGCTACACCAGCAAGGTGAGGGCTATGGGGGGTTGCTCCAACTTGCTTGAGAAGGCTCAAAGAGTGCCCAAGAAGGATGCAACCGATAGGAAGCTTGAATGGAGTGGCTATGGCTACCAACAAAGAGATTATTGCTGTAGATATTCGAATGGAAGCTAAGAGTGTGCTGGACCAAGCTCGAGCTCATGAAGAGGAAGGCTCTAATAACAATTGAAGGGAGGTGAGCCCTAAAGTGGAAGCACGAGTGGGAGCAAAAGCTATGGTGGAAGGAGCAAGAGCAAGAGAGAGACACACACACACAATACGAGAACTCCAATAATCACAATGTATTACCAGCCTTCACTTTATTCAAATGTCTCTGAAAGAATAAAGAATGAAGTGATAGTGATGGGTGCATGTTGCATGCAGTGTGCAGGCGCAAGTACTGTCAATGTAGTAATACATTTGTGGCTAGGCAAGGTGCCTTTACCCCCAACACTTAATATCATTCTATACTAATCATATGAAAGATCAATAATGTGATTTGTGGTAATTGCATGAATTGAATTGATCAAGAGAGAGTATGCATTAGTAGAGATTAGAAAAGAAGTGGAGAATCATTAGTACCAAATTAGTGTAGTTTAACTCAAAATTTGAAAATAAAGTAGAGAAGAGTATAAAACCTATTGTAGTTAGTAGAAGTAAGCAATCTGTGTTATTCGAAACATAATAGAAATCACCCGTGAAGTAGAGCACACACGTTAGGGAGTGGTGATCATTCATTATCCTTGAGGACTTCTAAATATTTGGAGAAAGGTTTCTGATTTGAAGATGCACGCAGTTTTGGTCACAATACCCACATTTGAATCAAAATTTACACTACACAATCCATTTTAATTGAGAAAATGAAACGGTAGAGAGTACTTAAAGAAGAGCATGGGGACAGAATCGGAATGCAAAACTTACAATAAGAGAGGGGCGACAAGAGTAGAGATAGAAACATAGAGAATTAGGGATGCAAAACCTACAACTGTAAAAATACAACAACGAAAACACTCAGATCAGAGAGTTGTGTGAAAGAGAGAGGAGAGGAAGAGGAACTCGTTTTGAAAAGCATCATAATTAGTTGTAAAGACATACCTCATGAAAAGGATCATTTAATGTATCATGCTATTCAAATTACCATAACTTGTTATGGAATACGAGTAAATTTAGATCTTATTTTTGTAACTATTTTTAAAAAAAATTTAAGATCTTAAGTCACATTTTTTGTTTAAAATCACGTAATTACTATACCGTCACCCGTCAAGGGGCCTACCGGCACTCCTTGGACCCCACCATTGGGGGCATTACCCCCAAAGTACCCCCTCCCAGACCCTCAACTAGGGACACTACCTCTAGACCCCCCACTAGAGGCATTGCCCCTAGGCCTCCATAGGGGGATGCTACCCACAATCCCCCCCCCCCCCCCTTCCCCACTCAGGGCATTGCCCCCAAATTCCCATGGGGGCACGTTATTGCCTCTCAATCCCTTACTACTAGTCTTGCCCTTAGATTGCCACCTGGAGGGGATATTCCTAAAACCCACAAATGGAATACTACCCCTATTTCCACAACTAAAGATATTGCCTACACACTCCCTATCATCCTATCCTAGTAGAGATTCTACTCTTCTCGAACTGTTACTAAGGTGGCTTTAGAATCCCTAATGACATGACACATTACACATTAGACACATTAAATATACATAATTTAATAGAATATATTTTAATCATATATATATATATATATATATATATATATATATATATATATATATATATATATATATATATATATATATATATTCCATGATATGCACACATAGTACGATATATTAATATAACATGATTTAGATTAAAATAGTATAACCTAAAAACAAAATGTAATATGATACATTTTAGTATTATGAACAAGTAGGCATAAGATTTATAAATATTTAACCATGATATAAATTATCTTTCCTTCTCAAATAGTTTTTAATTAATGGTGAAATTTTCTCAATCTTTATAGCTTCATGTCATAGGGAATGAAATCTCCTATTCTTTGGAGGTCCTTGTAGTTTCAACATTTAAGCATGAGATCGATGTTTCTCATAAAATATATTTATCCTTGTTGTCATGTGGAATACATGAAATAAAGGTTTTGATCATTTGATCAAATATTTTCTTATGAAATCACGAAGAGTGTTTATCCTTGTTGCCATGTCTAATACATACAATAAAGGCATTGATCATTTGGCTAAATCTTGCTCTATGGACATCACAAACAATTATTATCCTTGCTGTCATCATCTACGTTACATACAATACATGTTTTGACCATATGGCTAAATCTTTTATTGTGAACATCATAGAGATTTTTAATCCTAACTCTTGTGTAAAATACTTGCAATAGAGGTTTTAACCAATCGGCTAAAACTTTTCCTATAAATATCACAATGACTTTTTATCCTTATTGTATATATTTTGCTTGAGGTTTTGATCATTTGGCTAAATATTTTTCTATGGAGACCACAATGAACTTTTTATCATTTTTGTATTGTGGAATACATACAACAAAGGTTTCAATCATTTGACTATGTCTTTTCCTATGGGGATCACAATGAATTTTTATATTTGCTATGATGTGAAATACATATAATAGATTTTTTACCATGTGCTAAATCTTTTCCTATATACATTGTAAAGGATTTTAATCCTTGTTCTTATGTCGAATAGATATAGTACGAGTTTTGACCATCTGCTATATCTTTCCCCAATGAAAACACACAAAGAAGTTTTTGCTTACACAAAGAGTAGCTAATAAAATAAAGTAGAATCAAGGGCAACTAAAAATAATAGAAGAATCTTTTCTTTTTTAGTTTAGGGCATAGTTTATGAGAAAGTTTATTTTTGGTCATATAGTCAAATCTATCCATTTTCTGTAATATGTTTCCATTAATACTTTGTATTATGGATGTTGGATTCATTCTATCTAATGCTTCAGTGCCTTTTTCTTTTCAATGAAACTTGATACTTCATTGTATTTAGCAATTTCATTACTATTTTATTCTTTCTGAGAGGTGACAATATACAAATTATAAAATCTCTATTTTCTCACTTGTACATGTATCATGGATAATGAATTTTATTTTGGAGAAACTGTGAATTTGTTAGTTGATCATGAGATTGTTGCACTTGGGAGAGTGCATGCAATACATTCAAATAAGACATCCCATGGAGAAACACTTCAAGATGGATATATTTCACTGGCTATTGATAAATGTCTAAATGTATTTGCATATTTGCCATTCAAAACAATTAATGCAATGAAGGTTCATGAAGCCACAGGTGGTTTTGCAAAATGGGGAAAGAAAGATGTAGTGGTTGTGTCAATAACAATTCATGACGAAGGAGATGATTACGAATCAAACCATGTCCTACCTTTTGAGGGTATTGATGTGCTTAGCATTCATGAAAGCTGGAGAGAACGTAGAGTGATACTATGGACAGAAGGCAACACAATGTGTCTGTTGGGACAAGGGCTATAGTATTGGCTTTTCCACATGATGTGATAAACTTTGAATTGTTGGGAGAAGAGGATGTTGGTGTGGTGGTAGATAAAGCCCTTGATCAAACCACATGAACATATATAGGTGACAACCTCCACTGTGCCACTTTGGAAAGATAGCCTATTAAACAAGTCACCTTTGATGATGGAATACCACTGCTACAATAGCAATCATACATGCAATTTATCTCTACAAATGCTTGTGCCAAAACATGGAAGATACCAATGAACATTCTATTTTTGCAAAAAAATCAAATTTTGTTCAAAAAAGATCATATTCTATGGTCAATAGAAAGCCTCAAATTTTTGCCCCTAAAGGTGCAAACTTGAGAACTTCTATGGACTCCATTTCACAGGTTTCCACAATTGATTGCTACCAAGAAAAGTGTTGTCAATTTGCTGATAGAGAATCAATGCAACAATTGCATATTTACTTTTGGGGATTGCAATTCGAAGACCGCACAAACTATGTTTATAACAAGTTTGAGTCATCATGTAGGATTGATCATGTGGAAACAAGGAAATATAGCTTCACCTTCAATGGACAAGTGGTATGTGTAAGGGCATGGTATGAGATTCATGGAATCCCAAAGACATCTTTTATAGGTACAAAACACAATTTGAGAATGGAGTGAGGAGCATAATGCATGGAAACAAGGGGTAATAAGAGCAGCTTGGGATTACACAGAGATGGGAAGAGCCATCCTTATAGACTTTGTCGAGAAGATTGCAGAACAAATGCCACATAAGAGTAGAACAATGCAAGATGGATCAAGGGAGACACAATTGGTCATCCCAGTTATTTACAAATAGGTAGATATTGGGCAGAAGTAAATGCAACATTGGATGGTATTAGATGTAAGCAAATATCATTGTTCACCTTCAATCATATTTGGAGCACAGAGTTCAAGCATGTAACCTTAGAAAAGACAAGTGAGTTGTCCAAATGTAGTATTTGCTTAGAGAAAAGAGCAACTTGTAGCAACAAAGTGTCTTCAAGAGAGAAATATGCTTCTAAAAAAGCATCAATGTCACATGCTACAACAACAAAGTTGTCAAAACATATACTACAGTTGGTGCTTGGTCTCAACATTAAATCTAGAGAAAAACTTGTCATCATACATGATAAGATGGACCAGCAAAAGACAACTATCTCTAGGTTAATGCTTTGATCAAAAGAGACTAAAAGATCTACTCAACTACCAATTTCTTTAATATGCATGATGACACATGGGCATGGAGAAGGCAGATATGGACACTTCTCACTACTTGATCTATGGCCTCATAATCCTAACTTCACAATTGCCTCATTGTCCTTGTGCTTCAGGAACTTGGAGTGACTAAACATGCATGCAAATGGCAATCTATAGGTAGATGGAATGTTGAGATCAACCTCTGTCCTACTAAAAGCCCTCAACTCAGGAAAAGTACTAGACCACCATCAAGGTGTTGTGCAAAATAAAGCATGCATGGAAGATAATATACCACGAGATGGCCATCATCATTTCAAACGATTGAATGAGAACTTGCTACTTCCACTTGATAATTGTGGATCAAATAATAAAAATCACTATCTCTTTGCATATCTATCATTGCTTGTTGCACGCGGAACATTCAAGATGATCTAGCTTGGGTTTCTCATGGTGGGTCATACACATGAAGACATTGATGCAATGTTCAATAAATTTTCAGAGAAGCTAAGGACAAGCATGACCTTCACTTTTCTTCATCTTATGCAACATTTTCAATCATGCCAGATGACAAGTTCTACACCTTTCTTATTGACACATGTGCTTGACTTTAAGAGATACATTGAGGAATACTTGTTTGATTCCAAAGATACACTTGTTGGTCACTCAAAACCTCTTCAATTATAATTTTATATGCAAGGAGATACACCTTCATGCAATACAAGATGTATCCAAAGTCCCTAGACTAGTTATTAAGAGAAGGTAGCATTGAATTATGGAAGAGAAACTTTGTAGGAAAGCCTACTCTTCCAACGGGTGTTCCAATGTCACTGCCCATGTTTGAGTACATTAAGGATCATCAAGAAGTAGTAAGTGGAGTTAAAGATTATTTGAAGTATTGGGAAAGATGGTCAAATGTACAAGGACCTAAAGCAGAGTTCACAAAGCTTATAACACTAGTGGTTGATTATTGGAAACATATGATCTACGGTCTTCAAACTCCAAATGTCCAAGAATATACATTTTTCATAGATTTTTGGCCAAGAACACAAAGCAATGTAACTAGTGTAGATGTAGATAATGCATATGACTTTATTGGATTGGAAGAGTCGAATGACCACTATTTTGGTCCTCTCAGCAAATGACTCAAACATGCGTTTGAACCAATACTTGATGTTAAGAAATATGACTTTGTGCTTGTTACATCTTTAGATCCAGTATATCCAATATGTCTTAGTGTTGCACAAAGTGAGGTGGATACAAATAGAAACTCCAAAAACTTCAACAATGTATGTATACAATATTGGGCACCAATTTATAGTTGTCAAAATGCTACAAATACAGAGGTGTATCTTAATTGTTGGGATAAATATTGGATGTGCAACAAAAAAGATCCTGAATGATGGGAAACAATAGATAGCATTGTCTTCTATTGGATGAAGAAAGGCACAAAATCTCCCAAAATTTTTAAATTTCCCCAAAGGTTGTATTGAAAGCCAAACAAAGTCTACAAGAATCCACCGACTAAAGATTTTCCTTGAAGATTTTCAAGGATATTAAAACTAAGATGTTTATTAACACCACCTTTTTGAGTTTTTTTCAATCTCCTAGAAATAACCATAAGCAATAATATGTTCCATTGCACCAAGTTCCAAATTAATAAAATTCCCAAAGTTCACGAAATCCATTTTGATTTGGAATTCCCATATTAATGGGAAATTACTTAATTCCTAAATATGGAGTTTTTGAGAAAGGAGAATCTACTAAATAATAAAGCATGGACCAAGAGCTTGAAGATCCATAGGCAGATGGGGACTAAATGATGTGTCTTGAGACTAGGATTTTCAACTAAATAATGAAAGGAGTACACAAGTCCATAAAGTTGCTAACAATCCATAGTTGAGAGAAATGTATATAATGGGGAAGTAATGGAATATGTTTTAATGTATAAAAGTATGACTTTGTTGTTTAGAAGTACTAAGAACCTAGAGAAGTCCATGGAGAAGAGCAAAAAGTGAGCTTTTGAGTGAAGTTTTTTGGAGAGCCCCTCTAGTCTTGTTCCAGATAGTTTACTTATTTTACCCTTAGATATATCCACCTCTACTTACACTTCTATCATCACCACCACCACCACTTCACTTATCAATCTCTCTCTTTTCCCTCTCTCCATCACATGCTCTCTCTACCCATAAACAGCTCACTCACACACACACACACACACACACACACACACTCTCTCTCTCTCTCTCTCTCTCTCTCTCTCTCTCTCTCTCTCTCTCTCTCTCTCTCTCTCTCTCTCTCTCTCTCTCTCTCTCTCTCTCTCTCTCTCTCATAACTCCACCTCCTTCACCATCACCATCACCATCACCACCACTACCACCCCCTCTCTTTCTCTCTCCTTCTCTCTCACTCACAAACATACACATATACATACGCTCTCTACACTTGAACAATTCTCTATATTGTGTAAAAAAAATTCTCTCTCTATATCTCTATATTTGTCTCTGTCTCTCTCTCCCTTTTGTTTGCAATACAAAAATATTTGTGCAAGCACTCTAGATTGATAGAACTTGTAATACATTGGATTATGACATGTGTGTTCATCAATGTCAGATGGTATTAGCATAGAAACTAGCTTCACTTTCTTATCCATGGTTTTGTACTTTGTTTCCACTATAGCTTCTACCTTTTTATTTAGCCATAAGCCTTCCTACTACTACTGAGTAAAATACTCTATTACTTGAAAGATGTCAGATGAGAAAAAATGTAGCACATCATTTTCAACCATATTTTTAGATTTTAACATTGCTAAAATTTCAACCATTGTGTCTACAAAACTGAACCTATCATATATGCATGAAATGCCCTCATATGTAGTGGATAGACCATACTTTTTCAATTATATTCAGCCCAAGATATATCCGCTCTTTCATCCTTGTTCATAGATTCCATTCTTTGAAAACATTTGAACCTCATTGCTGTAAATTCAATGAAACCAATAGAAAAAGCATTTGTTTCCACTCTAAGAGATGAGACACCAGTTAATTCAATCTTAGATTCTTTATTGTTTTCAACTACATGCATTGTAGATCCCAAATCTCTACTTTGCTTCTAGAAATATTACTTCTTGGATCCTTTTCAATTTGGAGCCCAAAAGTTGTAGCTTTCATAACTGCATATGCATTCTTGGCAGCCATATCCTCAAGTGTTTTCTATATCCCACCTTTCTCGAATATCAAGTCAAGTGGAATACTTATCTCCCTTGAATGAAATTTTCCCACTTTCTAAAAAATTAAATTTCTTTCTAATACATCTCGATACAAATCATACTCTCACCATTCATGCAAATGACTATCACAATATATTCATAAGCAAACAAATCCCTCTCTGGTCAATGCCTTACGAGCTATAGACCACCCCTGATCATCTAGCCTTGCAACCTTGAACTGCAAATCATGCATTGCTTTGACTAACTCATCCATACCATCATCCCTCACTAGTGGTGAAGTCATTGACATAAGCTATTTAACTGCGAGCTCTAACATTTTATTAGAGGTGATAGGCATAGCCCCAACATGCACTCTAGCCTTTCTTTTGTGCCTCTTTAGAAGCATAGTAACAACCATTTTTCTATTTTTCCAATCTGCTTTTAGCCCCAATTATGTCATTCGATCTTCCAAAAGATCTTCCCAATTCTCTTCTAAGGCAAGATCTACAACTTGCAAAAACATCTCAACCTTTTGAGCCTCTAGAGTTTTCTACTCAATGGTGTCCAATTGATCATACCTACTTTCAAATTCATGCAACAACTCAATACCTACAAGACCCTTGTTGGGCTTAGTCACTCACTCTATAACTGTCTTGTGAGGAACCAAGCTAGCATCCTTAATGAAAAGTTCATCTCTTAAGGCCTTTTTGAACTTGCTCTAATTTGAATCCTTCAAATACAATTCTGTAATATGTGCCTTTGATTCATACATGGTGAGCCGCTCCATGCAACTTGTGTTACCCCCATAAAATTCCAATTTGACTACATACCAATACAAATAAGTTGAAAAATTGTGACCATTAAACAATTTCACTTCACTTTCAAAACAACGACCCTCCCCTAGTAAAATTGGAACTGAAGAATTTGAACCTTTTCACTGGGATTGGTCACTCTATGCACTAGACAACTCAACTCTGGCTTTTCCAAAAACCTTTGGGGGTCCTCTTCAGTTGTCAGAAATGATCCACTAGGTCCATGACTTCTCGCTTTATACTCACTTTATTGTTGTTCACTTGACTTTGCATGTTCATTATTCGACCTAAAACTTTGAACATGTTTGCTCATTTTGAGGTATCAAAAACCTTCTTGATTAAGTTCTTTGGTTAAGCCCATCTGACATGACAAATGCAAAGATACATTGGAATGCCAAGGACCTTCCTACCACAACTAACAAATTATAATGAGCACAATGCAACAAAAAGTGCCACAACATAAGAAGTGATGTAGAAAAATAATATTAAAGATGGCTTACCTAATAGCCTATATTTCTACAGAGACATTGTCTACCATAAATGCATTAGGCTACCATTATTTTTTTACATCAAGCAAATGGTTCTGAAAGGCTAGTAGCCACACTTGAATGTTAGCCATGGTGCTTGAAGATGTAATGATCCAAGCAATAGGGACACCATTTCAATGAGAGTTAAACACCAAGATGGAGTATAGATGAAACTTCAAAAGATTATTGTGGTCAACATTCATTGAATATGTTTCAATGCATAAAACATTATAACATATATATTTTGCAATACTCTGCCTTATACTTATTTGTACCAAAGGTGGCATCCATTGCCAACAAGCCATCATCCCCATGTGTTTTCGCCATCTCCAACTGCCAATCAATTTGCACACCAAGTACAAATGTATGCCCTTTTTCCTCATCAAAAAACTGGTAAAAAAAAAGTGAGGCTCTTATTGATGAGGACCCGATTGTACATACTATGTACATCATTTTGGTCCGTTTGCAAGATGATGGTTTCCAACTTGCTTGAGATATTCAAAATATCCCGAAATGTAAGAAAAGCACCTCTTGAGGTCTCTAAGCTACCGTCTTTAGCACCCCTTTGCATTATGTATATGTGATGTTGCAATACTTATTGTGGGGTGAACCCTTTGTGAAGCATATCACAAATCCATGATTGTATTCTTGTTGACAACCACGGTGCAAAGGCCATCCAAATGATGCTGTCTTGCTAAATATGCATATCGAATGGAAAGAGGGGTATGTGACCTGCAAATAGCTGGCTCCAAGATCCCACGGAATGTCAACAACTGTGAATTGAATATGGGATGGGCATAGTTTGATGCCCATGGCCATGGTAAAATCTCTATTTCACATTGCTTGTGGGGCTTGCCTTGTTGCTTATTGATGTTGACCGCACATATGACAAAGCACCCCACTTGAAATGTGACTTGACCCACTAGCTCACTAGAGAAAGCTATTTGGGCCAATCTTAGTTGTAGAGGGGAAGCTTGAGTGGAGATCGATTTTTGCCATTATCAAGCTAGAATATTTGATTGGAGCTAAATGTAGGGACTACTTGGGGATGAATAGAGAAGAAGAGAGCAATGCTCCTCTTGGTGGCTCGTCAAGAGCAACACCTATAATGTCTAAAAGTTTGCAAGTATTGTCTATCACACCCAACACCTGTAACCTATTTGCAAAATGACGAGATTTACAAAGTCCTTGAACCTTATCGGATTTGCACATGAATACCCTCTAACTCCTGAACAGAGGCCAAAACACACCTAGAACGCGAATTCGGCTACACAAGTATAGATCGATGGTCTATTATACTCCCTTGAGCACTCAAGCTTGCAAAGACAATACATCAATCGGAGATTGTATGAGAGAGAAGCTACTCTAGTAGCATGAAAAGATGGGGGGAAAGAGAGGGAGCTTGAGTTCTTACAAGACACATAACACACAACATAGAGAGAATGACAATACATAGAGAGAGGGAGCTTGAGATGTTGCAAGTCGCACAACACAGAGAGAATCCACACAAGATAGGAAGTTGTAATATACCCCCCCTTTAAAAAAATTTAAGTTTAAAGCAAATTTTTTTATCCCCCTCTCTCCCCACCGACTACACGTCGGCCGGGGAGAGAGAGAGAGAGGGAGTGAAGTGTGTGTTCGGGGGGGCATGTAGCCCCCCAAGTGGGAGGGGTGGCGGTTGTCTTCCCCCCCCCCCTTCCACCATATAAGGGAGGCTCCCCCTCCTCCTCGTGGAACGGCAGATCCTCCCCCCTCCTCCTCGTCAGGTGGAAACCCCCCCTCTAACCGTGATCAGAGAAACCCCCCGTGCTCAGCGAAGGAGAGAGAGAGAGGAAGGAGAAGGGGAGAAAGAGGGAGAGACAGAGAAGGAGAAGAAGAGAGGAAGAAGAGGGAGAGAAGGAGGAGAAGAGAAGAAGAAGGGGAGAGAGAGAGAGAGAGAGAGAGAGAGAGAGAGAGAGAGAGAGAGAGAGAGAGAGAGAGAGAGAGAGAGAGGAAGAAGAGAAGAAGAGAAGAAGAGGAAGAGAGAGAGGAGAAGAAGAGAAGAAAAAGAAGGAGAAGAAGGAGAGGGAGAGAGAGGAGGAGAAGAAGAGAAGAAAAGAAGAAGAAGAGGGAGAGAGTGAGAAGGAGAAGAAGAGAAGAAAAAGGAGAAGAAGGAGAGGGAGAGAGAGGAGGAGAAGAAGAGAAGAAAAGAAGAAGAAGAGGGAGAGAGAGAGAAGGAAAAGAAGAGAAGAAAAGAAGAAGAAGAGGAAGAGAGAGAGAAGGAGAAGAGGAGAAGGAGAAGAAGAGAAAGAGAGAGAAAGAGAGAGAGAGAGAGAGAGAGAGAGAGTTGGTGTGTAGAGAAGGTGTCGAGGGCCGTGTTGAGGAGCCGCGTTCCAGAAGCCATTTTTTTTCAAGCCACTCCCTCTCATCTATGAAGATCACCTTCTCACGACCTTTCCTTTCCCAAGCCTATCATCTTGAAGGTCTGTTAAGGTCAGGACTATCCAAATTCCGCGTGGTAAATGGCTCCCAAAAAGAGAGTTGCGGGAAGTATAAGTGCCAGAGCTACCAATGGTACCGGTAATGCTGGAGAAGCGAGCGAAGCGACCAACGCAACAAATGCCCCTATGATCATGAATCAAACCCAAGTCCTTTTGATATCCTAGGCTTTATAATTAATTTTGGTTAAGCATATTCTGTATTATTTCAAGAAAAAGAAATAAAGGGGTAGTTACATGCATGGAACAAGAACGAGCCTTAGGATTTTTTTTTACTCCAAGTGATAGGTTGCATGCATGAAATGGTAGAGCATGGAGTTCGCATAAGTTTAATGCATAGAATGATAGCTTTTACACACATAGAATAATAATATTTTTACATTATTTCACATAAAATAATAGTTTTAATCTAGTTCAGTGCATGAATAGTCATCTAGAATTCATGCTTCGCCATCATGATTAAAATAAACACATGAAAAGTTAGTTTCCGTTCATAGGATGCAATTGTACCGATGGATAGAAACCTAGGCTTTCATATATGCAAGTCACATGAGATCCGATGTATTAGGATTAAGTATTTGTTGCCGGGTATAAAGAGAGTTAAAGGTCATTAGGATATACTAATATATTAAATGCACCATGTGCATGATGGGTAAGTTTGATTGGAAAATTCTGCATAGTACCGCACTAAGAGGGATGGAAGGGACGCATGCATCTAGACTGTATCCTAAAGGCCTAGATGAAGAGTCTTGCGTTGCCAAGTGTGTTAACTAAACTTGGTTGGAGGGAGACGAGTAAAGAACTAGAAGAATAAAAAACCCTTGGTTGGGTTGCGAATAAGGTATGTCCGTTGCCTTGGTTGACCAGTTAATGCTTTTGAGTTAGGGTTAAGATACCATAAGGTAAAACTCAAGGCGAAGAGCAAATCAAAATAAGTTATCTTAGCAAGAACATTTTCTTGCATGATCTTGTTTGAGATTATTGGGATCTCGCCAGTCGCGAACAATCCAGGATTGGATGCTAGGAGCATACAGGAAAAAAGGAGTCACACCTTAGCAGTTGGTCGTATAAACCGCCTCCGAAATGTTCGTGATTGTACACTTAGGTACATTATTTGTACTCCTTTGCTCAAGGAACTAATTCAAGGAAAAACACTTAATGCTTCAGGTTAAAAGCTTGGAGGGAGAGGTAGGAACAGTTACCTCCGACTGTCTGCCTGGCCCTATCCAAGGGGGTTGTTAGCTGCGCCAGATATATGGATGTAACCCGCCGCGAGAGGTCTCTCCGTGGGTGCTGCTTGGAGCGGGAGGACGCTTGAGTGCGAGGGGAGGCTTTGGTTGTACATTCCTTGCCTCCGGATCCCGCACAAGAGGTCGACATGACTCGAGATGGGATCTCGAGGCCCGTGTACTAGTCTATGGGTGGAACTTGGAGCAGCAATCCTGTGGATCGCTGGGATAGCCTTCGGGCATGATTCTTGATGTACTCTAGGATTATGATAGATAAAGATCAGATATTTGAAAAAGGAACTTGCTTGACATTGTTTTTCTGTCAGTGCCTAAGTTACGTGAAGGAACCAGTGATTAAATTGATTAATTAAGGAAACTGCTTTTGCATGTCAAATGTAATGTGGTAGGTAATTAGATAACTAAGCAAACCGAAAAAAGTACGGTGGATGTGACTTGGATCCATCCTACGGAAGGGTGGTCCCGGTTAGCTGGGGACTTTTCTCAAACGACGAGATAACGAGACTATGAAGACCTAGCATCAGTAGAGTTAGAATCCCGATTTATGTTGTTTTAGGGGAAAGGAATGGGACTATGCCTTATGGCAGAGAGGTTGAGCTTCGCATCCCTCTCGTTTTCCATTCTCCATGAACCAAGTGCAGCATGAATCCGCTTCGACTCTGTTGTTCCTACGCAAAGTGGTTCATTTGGAGCTCGACGCTAGCTACTTCCCAGAGACCTTGCTGATAGGAAAGGAACCCTGACTTTAAGTCGATCCTAAGTGGGAACAGCCGGACACTTCTGCTCGAGGCAAACTCGAGATGACCTAGATCGCAAACCCTGTGACATTCCTTGCGAGTGCCAGGCGGAGCTTTCTAGACCCTCTTCCCGATGGGCTGCTAAGAGGTGTCCCACAAGCAGACGAGCGGACACGTTACAATTGGTATCAGAGCGAAGCAATGAGATCCAAATATTACAGGGGAACTTAATGGAGGAAAATAAAGGGAATAAGGTGATAGTCAGGGGAAGTGAGTAGAATAGAGCAGTGTTTTCTATTGAAAACATTTCTTTACTCACTTATGGATGCTAGGTTGCAGAGTCACTAAGCATGGAGCAAGTTCTTGGTGTTCCAGGTTATGTTCATATTTGCAATGCATGCTTCGAATTATCATCAGAGGCTAGGCATGATGAATATTCTGGACTGCATCTATAATCCTGCGCCCCTGTATGCGGAACGGAGATGGATGGGAGACTTAGGAATATACTACATAGCAGCCCACCGACTCGCGTACCTTCAGACCAACTTGAAGAGAATCAAGTGGATGGAGGATTTAAAGATCGTGAAGCTGTTCATCTTTGTCGAAGCTCACGTAAACGCAACTTTGCATATTAGGGATCGGCAAGTCAAGCAAAACAAGTATGTCTATGAAGAGGTGACCCGGGTGATTCTCTGCCAACAGGATCAAAGTGTTAGGGCGCTATGAGAAGAAGGGGTATCAAAGGAAGGGATACCCCAAGCTTCCTATGACTTACCGTTTCCTGAAAATCCATGACCCTACTCCATATTATTATTCCGTCCATGTAGCTGATTGTAACACAATCCTATTTTCCCCAAACTGATGTATCAATCAGCTTGTCCTACTTATCCAAAATAAATGTACTCAAAGGTGTTGAGATGACAAGCTCAACACATGCGAACATTGATGATGGACCGCCTGGTTAGATAGATCCACACATCTACACTTAGCACGTCAGTGGTCATTATGACTCTGACATGGCCACTGACTCATTACTTATTATATTCAGGTTGTTACACCTATTTACCGCTGGCATAGTTATAGCGCCAGTCAACTAGTGTAGTCGGTTATGCATTGTTTGACTTAGTAGGCCACTTTCCTTTATGTTATATCTTATCTATACTTTGTGTACATTGTAAAGAGTGTGGAAGAAGAAGAAGAAACCAGCAAGAAAACGTTTTGGCCTCCATCTCTCTTCTTGTCTCTTGAGTGAGCTTCTCCTTGTGCATTCTATGTGTGTTCGGTGCAGCATCTTGAGCAAGTCTCCCCACCACGCAATTCTTAACATGGTATCAGAGCCGCGCCACTAAGAGAGGCTGATTTTGAAGGCTGAAGTGAAGGCAAAGAAGCAAGGTTCGTGCAAGCAAGCCACGGGTAAGAAGCTCTCCCATCCTTCCACTCTTTCTCTTGGATAGTGCCTATGGAGGCACCGGAAGCAGGGCCGAGCAAAAATCTCAGATTGCAGTGAGATTTGGTGTGCACGAAGAGCGTTGTGTATTCTGCAAAGAAGCCCTTTATAGCTTGCCCGCAGTTATTTTGGGCATCCGAGGCCGTTTCAGGCCCCGTTTTAGAGCCGCAAGGTTGCGGACAACAGTTTTAGGGTACACTGTGATTTCGGCTGTTTTGACCAAAAGTGGGTGCGCAGGTTACAAATTGTGAATCTGTAATTCTTGAGGTGTTTGCAAGAAGCAAACACAAGGTTTATCTACAAACAGGTTGCAGATTGCATGTATTGTTGAGCAGACAGTGAAAAAGGCTGTCTGGTGTATTGATGTGCACTACAGGTCGAGGGTTGCAGAAGATTTGCTTGCCGTTTGGTATTAGTTTTGTGATAATGGTAGAGAATAGTGGAAGACCCATCATTGAGAAGCTCGACAAGAACAACTACCCTTCATGGAAGTTCCGTGTCACGAACTTCCTTATTGGAAAAGTTCTCTATGAGTTTGTTTCAAGTAAAGAAAAGGAGCCGAAGGTGAGTGATCCTCCAACTGCAGAAGAGACAAAGGCACGGAAGGAATGGAATGCAAAAGACAAGAAGGCCATGTATTGGCTGTCTGTAGTAATTGACAATAATATGTTGGGACATATTAGAAATGCAGAGAATTCATATGCAGCTTGGACCATACTTGAAAGTATGTTTTCCGTAAATACAAAGGCACGAAAGATTCAACTCAAGCAAGAGTTGAATACATTGAAGAAAGGGAAGATGTCTATCAATGAGTATGCATGCACTGAAGGTAAGGAGCATTGCAGATGCATTGGCAGCGATTGATGCAACGCCCGATGATGATGATTTGGTGTCGTCTACCCTGGGTGGACTTAACAATGAAAAGGCTTGGAAGTCTTTTGTAACTTCCGTATATGTCAGAAAGCCATTTCCAGATTTCGATGAGTTGGTCTCCCTTATAATCACTGAACAGATCAACATGCAGAGTGAGACATCTGAAAGAAGTGGTGAACAGGTCCAAGCTTTCTACTCTAGTTCAGGAAGGGGACGTGGCATGTTCTCTTCAAGAGGCCGTGATACAGGACGTGGTAGTGACAACCAGCAAAACAGATTGAATCAGCAATTTGGCGACATGAAGTTTTAGGAGGTCGTGGTAACATTAGAGGCAGGGGGAGCTTTAGAGGAAGAGATAGATGGCAGAATAGAGGTTCTAACAACTCTAGTATTGTGTGTCACTACTGTGGCAAAACAGGTCATATTACAGCATAATCTTATGCTAAGAAAGATTATATTCGCAGTGGTAAGTTGCAGCAAGGAAACTATGCATCGTCTTCACGACAGAATGAAGACAAAAATGAACGTCTGTTTGTTATGCAGCATATATTGAATGCTGTTACAGGAAAGGGAACACATGATGATGTTTGGTATGTTGATTCAGGTGCATCCAATCATATGACCAGCCATACAGAATGGTTTGGAGAGATGCAGGATTTGCAAAATGCAGATTATGTGCAGACGGGTGATGATTCATGCCACCCAATTTCACACATTGGAAAAGTTTCCTTGTCCTTGCATGATGATAAGACAAAGAGTCTTTCAGATGTATTACATGTGCCATCTATTACAAAGAACTTGGTGTCAATCGATCAAATGGTAGAGCAAGGGCTGCAAGTCAGATTTAATGCAAAGGGTTGCTTTGTAGAAGACTTCAATGACAAGTGTAGGTTGGTAGCAAAGGGAAGTAGAGTTGGACGTATGTTTACTCTGGATGCTGGAATTCCTACTATGAATATTGCTATGTATGCTAAAGGAAAAGGTGTTGTTGCAGATATTGAAATTTGGCACAAACGCATTGGACATGCAAATGTACAAAGGCTGAAATTAATGCAGTCCAAAGGGTTGGTTACAGGTTTGCCTACATTTAGAGTTGCAGAATTTCATAAGGTATGCGAAGCATGTCAGTTTGGTAAGCAGGCAAGACAACCCTTTTCACATGACAGAGATGTAAGCAGAAATATCCTTGATGTTGTGCATTTAGATATTTGGGGGCCTACACAAAATGTATCTCTTGAAGGCAGTTCATACTTTGTCACATTCATTGATGATTGTTCTAGAAAGTTGTGGGTATATTTTAGAAGGAAAAGAGTGAAGCGTTTGAGCACTTTAGAACTTTCAAGGCTGTAGTTGAAAGAGAAACAGGCTTGAAAGTAAAGTGCTTGAGGTCAGATGGAGGGGGAGAGTACCTCTCGAATGAGTTCATTGATTTTCTGAGGTCTCATGGGATAAAGAGACAGTTCACATGCAGATATACCCCATAGCAAAATGGGGTTGCAGAAAGGAAAAACATGCATATTACAGAAGTTGCACGCGGCTTGATGGCTGAAAAGAATATGCCTAAGCATTTTTTGTCTCAAGTTGTTCATACTGCTGTTTATATTATGAACAGAACTCCCACAGCTGCAGTTCATGGGATGACTCTTGAAAAATGTTTTACTGGCAAGAAGCCTGATGTATCGCACTTGAAGGTATTTGGCTGTGTTGCATACGTTCATGTGCCAGATGAGCTACAGAAGAAGCTTGATCTAAAGGTAGAAAAATGTGTTTTTATTGGATACTCTTTAGAGCAAAAAGGGTATCACTGTTATAACCCTATCACATGTAAGTTCAAAGTGAGCAGGGATGTCATCTTTGATGAAATGAGCAATTGGTATGCATCTAGTGGTGATGCATTGGATGATGATGATGATCATGACACTCATGTGCAGGCTGAAAAGTAAGAATCACAGACTCTTAGTGGACCAAAGACATCATCTAGTAGTCCTTGGTCTAGGAGACTAAGGAGTACCTCTACATCTTCAGGTGCATCTAGTAGCACTACAGGTAAAGACAAAGGAAAGAATAAAGTGTCAGATGGCATTGATTTAGTTCTTGATGGAGACTCCAGTGGCTCAGAGAGCTTGGATGATGAGCTTGGTATTCCTTCTGTCAGGACACCAGGTATACAGAGAGCTCATAGTAATGTAAAGGCTCCATTGAGTGATTCGGTGGTACGCAAATCTAGCAGGGTCAGATACCCTGTTAAAAGATTTGGTTTTGAAGGTTATGCAGCTCACCATTATGCTTATATGGTGAAACTAGTTGAGGATGTTGAGCCCACATGTTTTGAGGAGGCTATTGGTCATGCTCATTGGGATGCAGCAATGGATGAGGAGATGGCTGCATTAGAGGCCAATAAGACTTGGGATCTAGTATCATTGCCGAAGGGTAAGAAAGCTATTGGATGTAAGTGGGTTTATAAGATTAAGCACAATGCAGATGGTTCTATTAGTAGGTACAAAGCTAGGCTGGTTGCAAAAGGCTATGCCCATACATATGGCATAGATTATGAAGAAACCTTCAATCCAGTTGCTAGGATGGCAACTGTCAGATGTGCGATTGCTTTGGCAGCAGCCAAAGTTGGAGGTTGCAGCAAATGGATGTGAAGAATGCCTTCTTGCATGGTGATTTGTAGGAAGAAGTGTATATGGATCAACCGGCAAGTTATGAAGATTTAGAGCATCCCACGTATGTGTGCAGGTTGAAGAAGGCGCTCTATGGGCTCAAGCAAGCACCTAGAGCATGGTCTGACAAGATCAGAGAGTATATTGTCAATATTGGATTTTATGTTTCTGATGCTGATTACTCACTTTATGTGAGAAAGGGAGATGCAGGTTTAGTCATCATAGTCATCTATGTGGATGACTTGATTATTACAGGTGATAGTGATAGTGGGATTGCTGAAGTCAGGGATTTTTTGAAGAAGAAGTTTGAGATGAAGGATTTAGGTGAGCTAAGGTACTTCCTTAATATTGAGGTGATCAGATGTGATGATGGTATATGGCTGTCCCAAAGACAGTATGGCTTGGATATGTTGTCCAAGTATGGTATGACAGCATGCAAACCACTTTTAGTCCCGTTGGAGCAGAATGTAAAGTTGAGTGCTGATGTTGGGGATGAGATAGAAGACCCTACTATGTTCAGGAAAATAGTGGGGAGTTTGATCTACATGACCATTACAAGGCCAGACTTGAGCTACGTTGTTGGTCTTGTGAGTCAATTTATGCAAGTACCTAGAAAGCCACATTTGGATGCAGTCAGACGCATATTGAGATATGTGAAGTCCACATTACATTATGGGCTTTTCTATGAGACAGGTACAGATATACAGGTGTTTGGATACACAGATGCAGATTGGGCTGGTAGTATGTCTGATAGAAGATCTACCAGCGGATACATGTTCTCTCTTGGTAGTGCAGCAGTTGCTTGGAGCAGCAAAAAGCGATCTACAGTTGCTTTGTCGAGTACAGAGGCTGAGTATAGAGGTGCTGCTATTGCAGCGTGTGAGGTAGTATGGCTACAAAAGTTAATGGCTGATTTGGATGTGCAGGTGGAAGGTCCAGTTGTCATTTATTGTGACAACACGAGCAGTATACAGTTGGCTAGGAACCCTGTGTTCCATGCCAGGACAAAACATATTGAGGTATACTACCACTTTGTGAGAGAGAAGGTACTAGCTGGTGAGATTGACTTGGTGTATGTCAGCACACAAGATCAGATAGCTGACATTTGGGTACAGAGAAGCTTCAAAAGTTTTGAAGCTTACTTGGAGTTGCAGAGATGCAGTTGAGCTTGAGGGGAAGTGTTGAGATAACAAGCTCAACACATGCGAATATTGATGATGGACCGCCTGGTTAGATGGGTCCACACATCTACACTTAGCACGTCGGTGGTCATTATGGCACTCACATGGCCACTGACTCATTACTTATTATATTCAGGTTGTTACACCTATTTACAGCAGCAGGCATAGTTATAGCGCCAGTCGACTAGTGTAGTCAGTTATGCATTGTTTGACTGAGTAGGCCACTTTCCTTTATGTTGTATCTTATCTATACTTTGTGTACATTGTAAAGAGTGTGGAAGAAGAAGAAGAAACCAGCAAGAAAACGTTTTGACCTCCATCTCTCTTCTTATCTCTTGAGTGAGCTTCTCCTTGTGCATTCTGTGTGTGTTCGGCACAGCATCTTGAGCAAGTCTCCCCACCATGCGATTCTTGACAAAAGGGTTATGCCCTCATGAATGAATAAGACTTTTTACTATTGTCTATCTTGATCGTAAATGTTAGCTAAGGTGTTAAGTGATTAAATCACTTGGCAAAAAGCTATGCTAGTCATATTAACATAATATGGGGAATGCTTGATAAGATGTTAACATAAAGAATCTTATTGTCGAGACGCAACCCCAAGCGCAGGTTCCAAGTCCCACTCCTGCACTAAGTCCAGTTGTGGTTCAAGAGAAGAAGTTCATTCTCAAACAAATTAAGCCACCCGAGCTTGATGGCAAGGGAAGGACTGCTCAAGCTGACGCCGAGATCTGGATTGAGTCCATGGAGGACTATTTTGAGGCAGTAGGAACTGCACCTCCTAACCAAGCCATGCTCGCCAAACTTAAGCTTACAGGCAAAGCAAGACTTTGGTGGAAACAGTGGTGCAGAGACCAAGCGATCTCAGAGGGGACAGTCACTTGGGATAAGCTTAAGGAAGCTGTGCGAGGGAGGTATTTGCCACCTGCCTACCCAACACAAAAGATGAATGAATTCTGTGACTTAAAGCAACTAGGATTATCCCTGGAAGCATATTATTCAAAGTTTGTTTCACTCCTAAAGTATGCATCCCCAATGGATATGGCACAACAGGTGTCAAAATTCTGTGTTGGGTTGAATCTACCCATAAACACTCGATTGGAATCAATGCGCCCAACGGACCTACAAGACGCACTCATTCGAGTTGCTCCAATAATACAGGAAGTGCAGACCAAACCAAGGAACAACAGGATTTGGCCTTACAAATATCAGAATAAGGGTATGTCTAAGGCTCAGACTAAGAGAGCGCAGGGTCAGAATCAGGGCCAAAGAAAGAAAGCTAGGGCCAATGCTGTCAACAACTTTGTTCCTACACAAAGTAATGATCGCAACCCACGTTGCTTTCATTGCAAGGAGCCCGAACACTTCAAGAGAAGTGTCCCAAGCTTAGCAGAGGACATCGCCAAGGGCAATTCCAAGGTCAAAATAGAGCCGCTCATGGCCAAGGAACCATTGTTATGGCTAGAGGGAGAACCTCCAGTGTTTCCAACACGGAGCTGGACGATAAAGAAGACCCATCCATGGATGCTAACATTGAGAGGGAAACGGTTCACGCTGCTCTTCACAAGAAGAGTCCGAATCGCCAATTCTCGGTGATTCAAACTCCATCCAATTATCAAGGTAAAATCTTCAAAACCTTGATTGGCTATTGCAATATACATTCCTTCATTTCACCAATTTGTGCAAAAAGATTAGGGATAGCCACAATAGATGCACCTACTTTACTTGTGGAATTAGCAAATGGTCGTGAGGTCACTTGTACCAGGCAAACTGCTAAGGTGAAAAGCCAACTTCTGTGAGATTCAGGGTAATGAACCTAGGTATCCACGAATGTTTACTCGAAATGGATTGGCTAATACCCAATGATGCCCACATCCACTGTGGGAAGGGCCAAGTCTCCTTCCGAAATTCTGAAGGGAAACTACTCACGACTCAAGGAGAGGCTAGTAAGCCAAAAATACAGTTGGCAAAAGCAACACATATAATAAAATATGTTAAAAAGGACCGACCTATCTATCTGATTAAACTGAATAAGCTAGATCAGAATCAGGAATCTAGGGAAGAACCTTCATGGTTAAAGGAATACGCAGACGTATTTTCTGAAGATCTGATAGAACTTCTTCCTCAAAGGGAAGTTGACCACGAAATAGAACTTGTGTCAAGAGCTGCATCATTCGCAAAGAGGCCGTACAAGATGTCCATTCCGGAAGCTATCAAACCGAAAGAGCAACTCAAGCAACTGTTAGACCAAGGCTACATCCGTCCTAGCAGTTCACCATAGGGAGCTCCAGTGCTATTCCAAAAGAAGAAAGATGGAACGCTTCGTCTATGCATTGACTACTACAGAGGGTTGAATCAATCAACCATAAAAAATAAATACCCCATTCCAAGGAATAGATGAATTACTTGACCGCCTTCAAGGAGCGAAGATCTTCTCTAAGATAGATCTCAGATCTGGATATTATCAGATAAGGATCAAGGAAGAAGATATCCCAAAGACTACATTCAGTACAAGGTATGGACACTTCGAATTCCTAGTGATGTCATTCGGACTAACGAATGCTCCTGCTACCTTCAACAGGTTAATGTAGGATATCTTTAGGCCCTATCTTGATGACTTCGTACTCGTCTTCTTTGACGATACCCTAGTCTACTCTAAACAGGAATAAGATCATGAACCCCAGCTTCGCATTGTTCTTGAAACAATGAGAGCACACAAGCTTTATGCCAAGAAGAAGAAGTGCGCATTTTTCAAGAGACAGATTGAATATCTAGGATTCATTGTATCAGTGGAAGGAATTTCAGTAGATCCAGAGATGTTCTGGAATGGCCAACACCAAAGAAATACGTAGTTTTCTTGGGTTGACAGGATGGTACAGGATTTTCATCAAAGATTATGCTTTGATTGCAGCACCTCTGAGACTGATCTACTAAAGAAGCAAGTAGCAATCGTATGGTCACCTGCCGACTAGACCAGCTTTGACAAACTAAAGCAAAGCTTAGTATCACCACCCATCTTGAAACTTCCTGATCTTAGTAAGGAGTTTGAAGTGGTAACTGATGCTAGCGCACTTGCTTTAGGATGTGTACTTATGCAAGAAGGTCATTCCGTAGCATATTCATCAAAAAAATTGAAGAGCCATGAAAGAAATTATGCTACCCATGATCTGGAGCTATTGACTGTCATCCATGCTCTCAAACTTTGGAGACATTACATGTTAGATAACAAATTTTCCTTAGTAACGGACCATAAGAATCTTAAATGGATTTTCACTCAAAATGAGCTCAATATGAGGCAACGTTGAAGGATCGAAGTGCTGGAAGAATATGATTTTGAAATCAAATATAGGCCTGGAAAAGAGAATGTAGTTGCTAATGCACTCAATCGCAAGGCATTTCTAAACTCTCTTATTTTGCAACATCCATCAACAACGGCAAGGTCTCTAGCCACAAAGGTATCAATGCCAAACAACCCGATTCTTGAGCTAGCAAAAGATGAGGCATATCATGACCCCGTCTATCAGAAAATGCTAAGGGAGATCCCCATCAAGGATCAAGACCCAAAGCTAAAGACAAAGTATCAAGAATTCTCTATCACTAGTGGGCTTGTCTACTTTAGGACAAGATTGTGTATCCCTACAAGCCAAACTCTCAAGCTAAGGAAGGTGAAGGGGAGAAAGAGGGAGAGAGAGAGAAGGAGAAGAAGAGAGGAAGAATAGGGAGAGAGAGAGAGAGAGAGAGAGAGAGAGAGAGAGAGAGAGGAGAAGAAGAGAAGAAGAGAAGAAGAGGAAGAGAGAGAGGAGAAGAAGAGAAGAAAAAGAAGGAGAAGAAGGAGAGGGAGAGAGAGGAGAAGAAGAGAAGAAAAGAAGAAGAAGAGGGAGAGAGTGAGAAGGAGAAGAAGAGAAGAAAAAGAAGGAGAAGAAGGACAGGGAGAGAGAGGAGGAGAAGAAGAGAAGAAAAGAAGAAGAAGAGGGAGAGAGAGAGAAGAAGAAGAAGAGGAAGAGAGAGAAGGAGAAGAGGAGGAGAAGGAGAGAGAGAGAGAGAGAGAGAGAGTTGGTGTGTAGAGAAGGTGTCGAGGGCAGTGTTGAGGAGCCGCGTTCGAGAAGCCATTTTTTTCAAGCCACCCCCCCCATCGGCGAAGGTCACCTTCTCACAACCTTTCCTTTCCCAAGCCTGTCATCTTGAAGGCCCGTTAAGGTCAGGACTATCCAAATTCCGCGTGGTAAATGGCTCCCAAAAAGAGAGTTGCGGGAAGTGTAAGTGCCAGAGCTACCAATGGTACCGGTAATGCTGGAGAAGCGAGTGGAGCAACCAACGCAACAAATGCCCCTACGATCACGAATCGAACCCAGGTCCTTTTGATATCCTAGGATTTATAATTAATTTTGGTTAATCATATTCTGTATTATTTTAAGAAGAAGAAATAAAGGGGTAGTTACATGCATGGAACAAGAACGAGCCTTAGGATTTTTTTTAACTCCAAGTGATAGGTTGCATGCATGAAATGGTAGAGCATGGGGTTTGCATAAGTTTATATGCATAGAATGATAGCTTTTACACACATAGAATGATAAGGTTTTTACATTATTTCACATAAAATAATAGTTTTAATCTAGTTCAGTGCATGAATAGTCATCTAGAATTCATGCTTCACAATCATGATTAAAATAAACACATGAAAAGTTAGTTTTCGTTCATAGGATGCAATTGTACCGATGGATAAAAACCTATGCTTTCATATACGGAAGCCACATGAGATCCGGTGCATTAGGATTAAGTATTCATTGCCGGGTGTGAAGAGAGTTAAAGGTCGCTTAGGATATACTAATATATTAAACGCACCATGTGCATGATGGGTAAGTTTGATTGGAAATTTTTGCATAGTACCGCACTAAGAGGGATGGAAGGGACGCATGCATCTAGACTGTATCGTGAAGGCCTAGATGAAGCGTCTTGCATTGCCATGTGTTATTTGAATTTGATTGGAGGGAGATGAGTAAAGAACTGGAAGAATAAAAGATCCTTGGTTGGGTTGCGAATAAAGCATGTCTGTTGCCTTGGTTGACCAATTAATGCTTTGAGTTAGGGTTAAGATACCATAAGGTAAAACTCAAGGGGAAGAGCAAGTCAAAATAAGTTATCTTACCAAGAACATTTGCTTGCATGACCTTGTTTGAGATTATTGGGATCTCGCCAGTCACGAACGATCTAGGATCGGATGCTAGGAGTATCCGGGAAAAAAGGAGTCACACCTTAGCAGTTGGTCGTATAAACCGCCTCCGAAATGTTCGTGATTGTACACTTAGGTACATTATTTGTACTCCTTTGCTCAAGGAACCAATTCAAGGAAAAACACTTAATGCTTCAGGTTAAAAGCCTGGAGGGAGAGGTAGGAACAGTTACCTCCGACTATCTGCTTGGCCCTATCCAAGGGGGTTGTTAGCCGCGTCGAGTATATGGATGTAACCAGCCCCGCGAGAGGTCTCTCCATGGGTACTGCTTGGAGCAGGAGGACGCTTGAGTGCCAGGGGAGGCTCTGGCTATAAATTCCTTGCCTCCGGATCCTGCACAAGAGGTCGACATGACTCGAGATGGGATCTCGAGGCCTGTGTACTAGTCTACGGGCGGAACTTGGAGCAGCAATCATGTAGATTGCTGGGATAGCCTTCGGGCATGATTCTTGATGTACTCTAGGATTATGATAGATAAAGATCAGATATTTGAAAAAGGAAATTGCTTGACATTGTTTTTGTGTCAATGCCTAAGTTACGTGAAGGAACCAGTGATAAAATTGATTAATTGAGGAAGCTGCTTTTGCATGTCAAATGTAATGTGGTAGATAATTAGATAACTAAGCAAACCGAGAAAAGTGCGGTGGACGTGACTTGGGTCCGTCCTATGGAAGGGTGGTCGTGGTTAGCTGGGGACTTTTCTCAAATGACGAGATAACGAGACTATGAAGACCTAGCATCAGTAGAGTTAGAATCCCGATTTATGTTGTTTTAGGGGAAAGGAATGGGACTATGCCTTATGGCAGAGAGGTTGAGCTTCGCATCCCTCTCGTTTCCCATTCTCCAAGAACCAAGTGTAGCATGAATCCGCTTTGACTCTATTGTTCCTATGCAAAGTGGTTCATCTGGAGCTCGACGCTAGCTACTTCCCAGAGACCTTGCTGATAGGAAAGGAACCCTGACTTTAGGTCGATCCTAAGTGGGAATGGCCAGACACTTCCACTCGAGGCAGACTCGAGATGACCTAGATGGGAACCCTGTGACATTCCTTGCAAGTGCCAAGCGGAGCTTTCTAGACCCTCTTCCCAATGGGCTGCTAAGAGGTGTCCCACAAGCAGACGAGTGGACACGTTACAGAAGTTGAAAACCCTAGTCTTTATTATTATTATTATTATTCTTCCCCGCTATAATAATCTACCAATAATAAAGAAAAAGTACAACATACATAATATATATGCTGATAAAGGTACCAACCCCATTAATGATATGAATGTGAAAATGTCACCTAGGTATATAAGTCTCAACTTGTGTTGAGCTTGACATCTCAATAGGCCACAAGCAGTTTCACTGTCACCTCAACCACGCATTCGTAGGAAGAAAGAGACACTCTCCCACCAAGAAAGGTATAAGCTCATACATTATGCCATCATGACTCACCATTCTTCCCTTTGCCACAACTATTAATAGAAGGATTTGGTAGTAGAGCGAGGGCGAGTGATAGCCCAAGGCAACCTAACAAAGGGGAGGAGCTTGAGGGAGTTGAGCAACTGATTTTCCTATTACACAATGGCTCCTTAGTGACCTACCATGACTATAGAGGTGATGGTTATCTTACCAAGGGAGCCCAAGTGATCACCCTAGAGAGTCCAAGGCATCAGACCAAGGGTGCTCATCGACTGTTGCTAGGGGCCTATTAAGTCCTGTAAAGGTGGATGGAATTAACAATGGACCTTTTTTTTAAAAGGGCTTGGTTTTAGCTTGTTGCAAGATTTAGCATTAAGTGAGGATTTCAAATCAGTGTTTGTCTCATTGAGTCATTGTGCCCCACAAGAAATAAGGATGGATAGGCTCACTACCTTCATAAAACAAGCAAAATGATCCCACACACTACTAGGACTAGTGCCTAGGGATTCCTAAGTGTGTGTGTGTGTGTGTGTGTGTGTGTGTGTGTGTGTGTGTGTGTGCCAATCATATGGAGAATATGTGGAGAGACAAACAAGACAAGCAAAGCTAGCATGCAAGCATAGGAAAAAAAAACTACCTTTGGAGACTATCATGTGCAATGCCACAAGTATGGTGGATTTGGAATCCACTGCTCCAAGAGCGATTGAAAAGGGATAAATGCACACATGTGCATGCTTACATAAACAAAATGTCGATGCATGGGGTAATCCAAAGGAAGATGTAAGTTTTTATGCTCATGCAAAATATGATGCAACGGTACCATTTAGATTGTCCCTTTGTAGGGGAATTATTCACTTGTCTAAGTGCCCTTATACAATCATGTCATCTCGATAGTGCAGATGAAGTTACAAATGCCCATAATATACAATGCAAAGTAAATAAATATTTGAGAGTAAAAAACTATAAACATCATCATTATCACCATCAAGAGAAGAAAATTGCCCCCTCTCAAACTGGAAGGAGAAGTACAAGGGAAGCACTCTCTCCCTATCGATGTGAAGAAGTAGAGGAGGGTGTACCCAAGCCAATTTGTGGTAGAAGGTACTAGAGAACCGGCTTGCCACCTCGGTCAAAATATCTATAAATAAATTGTCACTGGAAGGAATAAACTCTAGGTGAATAATACCTAGCTCAACTTGCTCTCAAGTGAAGTGAAAGTGAATCGCCACATGTCATGTTCGAGGGGTGATGATTGGATTTCTTGCACGGGCAATGGCAGTCTAGTTATTACAATAAACAATTGTAAATGCCTCACAATGAAACTAAATTGCACCCAACAAGTTCCTCGGATAGATGGCCTCTGAAGTACCATTGAAGAGTACCCGATACTTTGTCTTAGACGTGGAAGTCCCCCATCATCTCTTACTTATAACTAGCCCAAGAAATGGGTGCCATGATGAAGGTGTAGAGGTAGTTGCAATGGCAGTCTAGTTATTACAATAGACAATTGTAGACGCCTCACAAGGAAGCTAAAGTGCGCCCAACAAGTTCCTCATATAGATGGCCTCTGAAGTACCATTGAAGAGTGCCTAATACTCTATCTTAGACATGGAAGTCCCCCACCATCTCTTACTTATAACTAGCCCAAGAAATGGGTGCCATGCTGAAGGTGTAGAGGTAGTTGCCATGGGAATGCTGGGTGTCACGATCTCTCACTAGTCAAAATTAGTGTACCCCTGTAAGTATAAAGTATGACTATACGTTAGTCCATAATTATAGGAACACCTTAAATATCTTAATACACAAAGACAAGCAATCCAATGAGATAGTCTAGGTGCATTAAAATACTAAATAAGCAAACTAACTGAGTATGCGAGATCTGGTCTGGTATGAATTAACCAAAGTACTTTCCCTACAATAGAATGATAGGTGTGAGTATTAAAAGGCTGACTCGAGGTATCCTTATGCAGATGGATAGTGGGATCAAGAGGCATGGCCACATGACTGTGCTTGATTAGTGTAATATTTTTCCACACAACACATGTTTTACAATTAATAATGAGACTCTCCATGTCTTGGTAACATGATGGTTGCTAACTAATGGACCAAATTTGGGGCTAAAGTTAAGCAATCAAATGGGGCTAAAATCAATCATCATAAATAGGATTAACTATTGCAAATTAGTCCTCAATAATAAGCAAACTAAACTCAAATCTATAAGATCTAAAGCCTCTTAATCACAAAGAGAAAAAGGACAATACAATGTTGTGTGTATGGATAACAAATTTAGCATAGTTTTTAGGTTGTGGTTTTGCATTGCTAAACCAAGGAAAAAAGGGACTCATGTTGACTGCAATTTGTATGGTTGCATTGCCTCCACTGGTCATAAATGCATTTTGATACTCGTTGTTGCTCCATATTATTAATGATGATGGTTGAGATCTAGGAAACACACAACCTTTAAGTTTGGTTGAATTTTGCAAGAATCCAAATAGCAAAAGAAAGAGTAGTGATAGCTTGAGAGAGAGAGAGAGAGAGAGAGAGAGAGAGAGAGAGAGAGAGAGAGAGAGAGAGAGAGAGAGAGAGAGAGAGAGAGAGAGAGAGAGAGAGAGAGAGAGAGAGAGAGAGAGAGAGAGAGAGAGAGAGAGAGAGAGAGAGAGAGAGAGAGAGAGAGAGAGACAATAGGCTATGTTTAGGTAGTTTGAGTCTCTTGCTAGCCCTAATGTCCAAGGTCTCAATATTGTGAGTTGCTATTGTCAAACGGATGGAAGGGATTGTGGTATTGTAGTGGGTCTAAAGAAGTTGGAGATTTGCGATTGGGATCTCTTACTCTACATGTCCAAAGGCCCTCTTTATGCGTATGTAGCTCCACAAGAAAAGAGGTTAAGAGATCCTTAATCAAGGTAGTCTATAGACTATCACTTGATTAAGTAGGCCAAAACCCTCTCTAAATAAGAAATTATATCTATTATCTACACATCTAATGCTCCTTTGAATCTACCTCCCAATAGCAAAGCATGTGACTGATAGCAAGGGTGTCAAACGATACTCCAATCTCACCACAGATATGTCACATAGAATGGGGGATATGCACATTCATATAGCTTGGTCATATGATAAACTTGTCAACTTTATATTTAAGAAAGCGATTTGTGGAGTGCTACATCTTGGTGGGAGGCTCAACCAAGACCCTTACAATGCATGCATGCACACGCATAGAGAGGATGTGTGCGTGTGTGCATGCGCGCACGCGCGTGTGTGTAGAGCTCATTTATGGTAGGTTGAATGCATGGCAACCAAAAGGGCTTTATAGGTATCCTCTCATTTAGTAGTAGAATAAATAGTAAGATTTGAGTTTGGGTCTAGTGACTTTTAGGTACTTGATTATGGAAAGGAGAACGAGTGAGACTCTCATTAATCCAACAAGTATATGAATGCTCATATATCTTTTTACTTCTTAAGGAAAATTATAGTATTACAACAAGCACACTTGCTAAGCCTTGGCATGCCAAAATTGATTTCACTACAAGGTTAGGCTAGAATTGATTTCACTACATCTTATTATTTTGCAGGAGTGGTTTGGTACCATCTACCCGAAGAAAAATATCAATGTCTAGATAGGAGGGCAATCAATGAGCAAGGAGGTGAAAGTAATATTTGTGAAAAACATTTTTGAGAGTCAATACAAAAACCCCTCAAGCTTGACGATTCAAAAGTTTTGTCTTAGATTTAAGATAAGTTTTATTGGTCATTCTACTGTAATAAGGGCAGACTTCAAATACATGGCTTTTTGTGAATATAAGGCGATTTTTTAAAAATCTAATAATTTATTTGACATTAAAACCTTATAAATTTAAAGCGAATATATATTTTTTATTGTGCCTTTGGGATGTGGTGCGCAGGGTTTAAAACCTTATAGTTTTTTGTGAATACTTATCTTTATCGTGAGTAATTAGACATAAAATGCATCCCTTCAGGTCTTATTAGAATATGTAGCCTAGCACTAGTCCTTCACAATTTCGAATCACACAAGGGCTCTCCACAGAACCCGTGGGGGTGCAAGCTTCTTCCCGGCCGGGGCGTGGCGAGCACCGAGATAGAACGTATATATATATCGATCAGGTATGGGGCTCGCAAGGGCACGTCTCACCTCTGTGTAATCCTGACGGATTTCTGCTTTCTTGTTCAGATTAAAAGGTCTGATGTATTTTAGGGTTTTGTGTCGTTCTTCGTCCCGTCCTAACGGCTAGATTATGCCAACTGGCATTTCTGTGCATCAAGTACGGTAGTTTGCGTCGACATTATGCCTGACTGTGGGGGAAATGCTAGAACAGTGCCTTGTTCTAAACTGCCTATACAGCCAGGAAATGAAATTGGCCTCATGGAGTATCGCCAACTGGTCTTATTGGATTGTAACATTTGAGTGCTGCTGCTGTTCTGCAAATCCATTCTATCCTACTCAAGCTTCAGCTCTTCTTATTCTTCTTTGTCCACTCAAAATAGTGGACAATGTGCTGAAGATTGCCCCTCTATAGAGTCTTCTGCTGTGATATGGGTGTTGGCATTTTTAATTTTTTCTTTCAAACACGTACCTTTCCTAGCAGGCACAGCGCAAGTGCTGTCTAAATTGTTGTCACTGGTCACATGAAACAAGGCACTTTGCACTTTGCAATTTGCAATTTGCACATATATCGACTGACTAAATCCAGTATAGGGGGGATGGCATTAAATTGTATATACATGCTGCGCACATTGACATCAGCTCTTTCAAAATAGCTATTTTTGTGCCTTCGGCTGTTGGAGATACATCCTTATTGCCGTTAATCATGCTAGCGAACCAACTTGTAAAAATGTTAAAGTTGTTTAGCCTTGATAACTTCATTCTGAGATTAGGTACTTACAAGAGAAGGGGATCATTGCAAAGAGAACTCAAAAGAAGAACACTTGGGTAATGTCATCCATATAGAGACGAGACAATACAAAAACTTGAGTCACCGGTTGAGTAGGCATTGGCACTGGCTCCCTCTCTCCAACAGGATTTGCATATAGATGTATGCTGAATTGCAATGATTGGGGGAGGAGTCCCACCCTATAAATGGGTAATAATTAGGGAAAAGTTTGCCAGCTGAAAAAGGCCCAAAATACACAGTTGGCCAACATAAAAATGCCAACTCGGCCACACAGGAGAGCAAATAAATCAGGCACCAATTAATAATGTGCCTAGCTTGCTAGTGCATGCACAGACTCACACATGAATTGGTTGATTACCCCTCTTTTTTTCTCTCTTCTTTTCATTACCACCTCTTTCTCTAGGTTATGTATTAACACCCCTTTTTCTTTGGCACCCCTATCGTGGTGTCCTTTACCTTCCCCCTCATTCACCGGCTTCTACCTATTCCCCTCAAGTCTTCTTCAAGGGACATTGAGCTATGAGAGGTGGAGCCTCTTTCACCCAATGAGAGTCTTGGGTGGTTTCAAAAGTTGATGTAGGATTTTGAAGTTACTTCTATTCCAGAGACAGTGGAGGGTCCTCGTCGCTCGACCAGATTGCAAATGTGGCACGAATGTTCACTATGTGTGAATGATATCCTCATTACTACGATCTTGGTTTGAGTTGGCAGTGTCCTACAGTCACACGGTGAACATATGAGAGTGCAACCAAAGAGGAAACATGAACATGGAGCAAAAAGGGAAGAGACAGATTGCAATGGAAGAAGAGAATTTGCACTGATCTTTGAAAGAATGTTGAATACAAGGAGGACTGATCAGTCTGTGCATGAAGCCCAAGGCATCAATGAGGGCACCCAATCAGGTGACGATGAAAGGCAAACATCAGACGATGGAAGAGCGTCCCGAACTTCAAAGTTTCTTGAAACCTACAAGACAAAATGACCAAACAACTATGGGGTTGAATATATATAGATAAAATAGGCTAAATCTGGTCAATGTGCTCATGTAGGAGTTATAAATGCTGGTCGATTGAATAATATAATAAAAAATATGCTGATTGCCAACAAATGATCAATTTGCCCCATTTTGCTAGTGGAAGTGCAGTTTAGACTCATTGAAAAAGAAATGCAGAAGCTGGGAAACTAATGAGGTAGTGTGAACACACCTAAAACCACTGAAAAAGAAATGCATGCTCTAGAAGGATTTGCGTCCTCTGTCAAAACAAGATAGATTGAATGTTAGAGCTCCTATTATCCCCATCTGATTTAAACTGAGGCTCACAAGCAGGAGATGACTATGCATGACAAACATGATTCCTAATACGACAATGCAATGGACATCTTTATGAAGCCTTTGTCTCGGGAAGTCTTCAACTTTGAAAGGAGTGCAAGAAGCTAGTGGCTTTGTGAAAGAAGGGGAAGAAGGGCAAGGACAACTCTAACTTTTCATCATCTTTTGACTTTGACATTGATTTGATCATGCAGCAAATGCTTCGATGACCAAGGAACTAATCTTCTAGCCATAGTGATGCCTTTGTACTTTGTCTCCATAATGATGTGACAATTGTCATGTGGTATTTTCTCATGGTTGTATGAGGTTATTTTTGAGTTTTTTATGCACTTTCCAAAGCTATAGGGTTATTCTTTGCAATTCTTGTAATACTATGCTCTATTTTCTCATATAGCAAAGCAATCATGTTATGTGCTTTGCATAAACTAGAGGTTGTAACAAGCAACTTAACACAATATCTTCATGTAAGAGTACACAAATGGAAGTATTGAAATTACCACATGCTCCCTTTAGGCTAAAGTTGTTTTGCTAGAACTAGGAGTTTCAAGGCTAGAGGAATTGCAAGAGGGTAGTGGTGGGTTTTATTGTCTCAACAATATCTCCACCTAGTGGACCATGGGGGAGGCTTTCTATATGCATCAATGAAGTCTGTTGGTTTGAATCTTGAAGGTGGTGTGATTTTTAGATATCCATGATGGAAGGTCTCAACAAAGAGCAGGATATTACTTCTAGTTTGTTCCAACATGGGGGGATCCCTTTGATGGGTTGGCTGAAGGAGGGGAATCCATGGTTGTGAGATGCCTCTGCATGGTTATTTGTGACAAGCAATGAGATTTGGCTATGTCCACTTTTTGTGGTTAGGGATTGAGTATAAGGCACCTTAGTAATGGTTGGGTTTTTTGTTGTTTTTAATTAATGCCTAGTTTGTGTGTGTGCGAGCAACGGGAGAGAGAGAGAGAGAGAGAGAGAGAGAGAGAGAGAGAGAGAGAGAGAGAGAGAGAAGAAGGAAAGAAAGTTATGTTAACGTCTACAACAGGCCAAGTTGGCCTATGAGACCAAAACGTTGCATACAAAATGTCTGGGAGATTTCAAAAGTCCCAGTGAAGCTAATGTTTATGCTATGTTGAACTAAATTGAGTAGGTACAAAATGATATCTAGACTAGATACAATCTAGAGGTACTCCCAGTGCAGTGTGGAATTGCTCCTGGAGTGTTCATCCTAGGATGTCCCGCATGGGTCGGTCTAACGTGGAGAGACTAAAGCGGCGGGGCAGGGCCCTTCGATGGCGGCGTAGTATCCCTTGTATCTTCGACATGTGTCTTCTGCGGGGACGGGGGTCGGCAGGGCGTGGGGGCCGGGCTTTGCCTCTCGCTGTGGCTATTTCTAAGGTGGTCCCTCGGGGTCGGGAGGCCGGTTGGGCTGGTGGGGGCTCGGTGGTGGGGGGGTAGCTGGTATTTGGTAGAATTCGTTGAGTGTGCATTGGTTGGTGGCTCCTTGTCTTTGCTTCGTGGTTCGTAGGAGGTGGTCTTTGTGGCGTCGTATTTCCAGTAGAAAGAGCCCCAGGCATCTCTGGTCTTTGAATTCCATCACCTTGGAGAGTGGTCCGAATCCTTCGCTGAATAGGTAGTGGAAGCGTCCCCGGATTTCGTAGTACACTGGGCATCTACAGATATAGTGTTTCTCTGTCTCTGGCTCGAGATGGCAGAGTTGACAGATTCGGTTTTCTGGGGGGAGGATTGGCCCTGTATCTGCCCGTTTCGACCCATAGTTGGTGTGAGGACGTGCGGATCTGTCCAATGGCACTTCTGACCCCATGAGACGGGTGTGTCCATGTAGAGAGAGAGAGAGAGAGAGAGAGAGAGAGAGAGAGAGAGAGAGAGAGAGCAGAATATGAGGGAAGAATATTGCACTGACTGAAGAATGCTGATACAATGATGATGGATTAGTCAATCCTTGCATGCAGCCCACACCGTCAGTGAGGGCACTAGATTAGGTTGATGATGATGACAGCACCGGAGATGGAGGAAGATGACGGAGTTGGAGTGTACACTTGTCAAGGAAGAAGGAAGATGATGATATGCCAAGTGTGGGATGGGCATGCTATAAATAGCCATAAATGCCCTAAGCTAACTGACTTGCAGCAATAAATGCCATAAATACTGGTCAACCAGCATTTAATGCTGGTCGCACTAGAAAAATGCCAGAAAAAATGAAAGGTAGCCATAGAAAAATTCGATTGGTGAGGACAATGTCCAACAAGTGTGGATAGCTTTGGAAATGCAGAAACTGACGATGGAAAACACATTGGAACCCAGCAAACAAAAGAAATGCACACAGATAGCCACTCTAAAATGAGTAGCCGCCTCCATCAAAACACGACAGATATGCCAGAGCTCCAAAAGTCCTCGTCTGACTAAGATTGAGGCTCACGGGCAGGAGATGACAAGGCACGACAAACTTGAATGCTAATACCCCCTCTCAGATCCTGGATGTGGTGGAAGGCCAAGAAAGTAACGGAGCTTGGAATGGCAAGAGGAATGCCAATGTCGATGAAGTCTATTGATGAAGACTGCTGATGAAGAAGCTCCTCACGAACCTGGGAAGCCCCCTTTGAAACAGTAGGAGCCAGGAAATCCACCACCACATCATTGAGATCGCCCCCCTCAAAAAGGGATGGGGGTTACAGGGGAACCACTGGAGAAGAGGGTGGGGGATGGGAAGGAACCTGTGGAAAAGATGGCACATAAGCGGGAACGAGTGTAGCGATAGAAAATTGCCTCGGAGGACCTTGCATAAGAGAAGGGGAATGGAGCTTGTAAAGCTCGCTCTCTTGCCAACTTGTTGCAATAACAGCCCCTGTGGAAGAATCCTCAATACAAACGGCTTGTTCGATGAAGACAACCTGAATACCAAGCCTAGTAAGCATAGAAACAGGGAATGCCTGTTCTAGCACTTAGGAATGGATTAACGCGTTCCGGGAGGATTGAACCTATGAAATGTTGGCGGAACATTCCAGCTTGTTCCCTAGTTGGAACGGCCGTTCTAGTGTGACCTTTTTTAAAAAGAAAATTTAAAGAAAAAAAAAAAAAGCTAAAACGTACCTTTTTCCTACCATTGCATGTTCGCCCCAATCTCTTGCCTTGCGTTGATCTCCCACCCACGATCTCCCGTTGTCCATGCGTCCACGCTGCACATGCATTTTTCTGCAGGTCGATTGTCGGTTGTAGGCTGCTCACCTCTCTCTTTTTCTCTCACTAGACTCTCTTGCGTGCACACTCGCTTCCTCTCATCTCATTGCCAAGCCCCGTGGGCTGTCATGAGCTCGTGCAAAGTGGGAGGTTCACATGTGACTTGGCGCATCATCAACAATCAATTTCAGCTTTTCTAAATTCCAAGGTGTCTACTAACCATGCACACCGCTTTCAATTTTATTTAAATGTTAAGAAATTTGTGTAAATTGTACCAATGTTGGGGCATTATGGACAAATTTTGTTCATATGGAGCAATTTGGGACCCGAAATGTCCCCTTATTGATTGCCCCAAATCGCTAAAAATGTCACAAATTGGAGGATTGCCCCAAATTGCCCCAATTATCCCAAATTTCTCGATTGTCCCAAATTTAAAGTGTTTACAATTGAGGCCTGAATTGCCCCCAAATCTGGGGCATTAGGGATCTAAAATTGCCCTCAAATTTGGGGCATTTCAAATCAGTCTTTTGGCCCAATTTAGGGGTGATTCAGCAGGGATTTGCCCCAATTTAAAGCACCTATGATTCAGCCTGCAATCTCCCCCAAATTTGGGGCATATCAGATCAGTTGTTGTCCCAAAATTTGGGGCTTTCTCAACAAGGACTAGGGCCCAAGTTTGGCTGCAGTGTCCCCAAATTTGGGGCATTCAGATCCCAGGATCTGAAAGAGCCCCCAAATTTGGGAGCTGAAAATGCCCGTAAATTTCTGGCATTTTTGGCAAGGGAATGCAGGTTGAAAAGTGCCAAATTTGGGGCATTTTCAGCCAAGGAATGCAGGCTGGAACGCCCCAAATTTGGGGCATTTTCAGCAAAAGGAATGTAGGCTGAAATAGCACTAAAATTTGGGCATTTTTAGCAAACACATGCATGTTGAATTTTGGCTGCAATTTTTTGCAATTTCATTGAACTTTACTGATTATTGTTACTTTTACATAGATGGCAGCATGGACATCTATTGGATCTTCATCATCCTCAGCGAGTACTTTGTCAACAGCTAGATGTTGTCGAAGCATTACTTGGTCACGGTGGGATGAGGTAGATGCAGGTGTGTCATTGAGAGGTGGAGGGGCTTGCCTTGGAAATGCAAACTTTGCTGAGAGCCCATCTTCTACATGAGGAGGGGAAAGAGGTGCATTTTTGCACCAATGTATCAGTTGAGAAAAGGCAGGAGTTACTTGACCGCATAACCACTTCTGTGGGGAATTCACATACCAAGAGGATGCCAAACATAGCAGTGGATCCAAGAACATGGACTCCAAGGCCAGCAGGGCACGGTGCTTCATTCAAAAGACCACTAGGATTAGTGTCTACGAAGCCTTCTCATGGGCCATTATTGGTAGTAGGTTGTGGTGTCAAATAGAGTTCATTGCACACTTCATGGGAACCAAAGAAAAAAGAGGAAACAGATGCATTAGTGACATGCTTTTTCTACCATGACCATATTGCATTTAAATCAGGCAGGTCACCTTATTTTTTAAATATGGTGAGAAAGATTGCAGAGTATGGACCCACATATAGGTCCCCTTTATTGAGCAACTAGTAGAACTACATTGCTTCAAAAGGAAAAAGTAGCCATTGAGATTGAAACAACAAATATTTGCAATCAATGGGCAAGAAATAGAGTGACATTGATAGTAGATGGATGGAGTGACACATGCCATAGGTCCATACATGGTGTTGTCGCATATTCTTGTGGGGATGTATACTTCATTGGTAGTCATGATGCTTTAGAGATTGAAAAGAGTGCAGATGTATTGGCATCGGAGTGATGTGAGGTAGTGCAGGTGGTTGGGGCAAAAAATGTAGTGCAGTTTGTGGTAGATAGTGAACCTACAAACAGGGCAGTAGGAAGCATTTTAATGGCAATGTATCCACATATCACCTTCAATCTATGCATGTCGCATTGCTTGAATAACTTGTTGAAGGATATTGGGGACTTGCCATGGATTGCATCTCTTGTTGCGAAAGGCAACAAGATTGTCACATTTATATGAAATCATTAGTACTTGCATGCCAAGTTTTGCAAGAGAAGTGACAAAGAACTTCTTAAATACTCCGAAACGCCATTTGCATATAACTTTCTTATGCTTGGTTGATTGTTGGATTGGGGCTGCCATTGCCACTGCTGTGTTATGTAATGCGTATGTCTCTGATAGAGATTTTTGGAATGAGGTGAATTGCACCAGCCCAATGGTTGATCCTATCATGCACATGTTGAGGCTTGTAGATGGTATGGATCCATGCATTGGGAAGATCTATGAAGGTATGGATCACATGATTGAGAAGTTGAAGAGTTTGGAATCAAATACAGACAGGTTTGAGTAGATCAAGGAGTTCTGCATGAGTATGACTCTTCTATGCATATTGCAGTATATGTGTTTGATCTTATGTTTCAAGGGAAGATGGAAGAAAGAGACCTTGAGGTGGTCAAGGCTTGGAACACATTGCTTGCAAGGGTTTGTTCTAGTTATGAAATGCAATGCAAAATAAAAAATTAGCTCTTTGTGTATCGGCAGACATTAGGGATGTTCGGTACAGAGGATGCACTAGAGGACATGACAAATATTGGGGCTGCTTTATGGTGGGAGGACTACGGGGCAGAAATTCCAAAGTTATAGAGTTTGGCTATTGGTATTGTTAGCCAAACAATTAGCTATTCTTGTTTAGAGCACTATGGAGCTCATCTAATCATATTCACTCAAAGAAGAGAAATCGTCTTGGTACAATGAAGACGAATGACCTAGTTTATGTGAGCTCCAATCTTTGCTTAGGTTGTACATCAGTTGCAAAGGCTGATTCTTTTATATGATGGAAAAAAGATGACGACGATAATGATGATGGTGATGGTGATAGTGATGGCCAGGATGTTGTTCAACAAAATGAGCATTTAGGCGTAGGGGAGCCATCTTCCTTAAATGAGAGCACTTAGCTTCTTGGAACGTTAGAGTATTGACTTGGAACTAGAAGCTGTTGCAACTTGGATCTTTAGACTTTAAGTTTAGTTCACATTTTGCTGCTTTGCAATCCACATTTGTTGGACTTATGCAACATTGTTGATTACAATGCGACAATCCATTGCTGATTACAATGTTTTGAATCTTTGTTATTGTTGATTATTATGTCTCTAATTTCACGAATTATGGTTGATATCGAAAAAGAATATTAATAGGTCAATTTGTAAACTATATGTATATGCCATATGGCTGGTCAGTGATTTTGTGACCAAATTACTAAAGTGATTTCTGTGTGTTTCATTTCTTTATATCTCTAGATTCTGAGAGAGAGAGAGAGAGAGAGAGAGAGAGAGAGAGAGAGAGAGAGTGTGTGTGTGTGTACCGTTCTCGTTCCTTGTTTCTCATTTCTCGTTCTTGGTAACTATGCGAGTAAGGCCATAAATTGAGAGGAGTGGAAAGCCCAAATCTGGAACATAAAAGGCTTGTGAAAGGGAGCTCCATGCGTGGTCGGGAAATAAAGGCAAAGTACAAGCACCATAAATAGGCACCGATACAATCTCACCAATAGAGAGAACCCTCAAAAGGGCATAGATCCTGCAAGAAATCACATGGTGGAGTTGAATGACTAGACGCTCCACTGTCAACTAGCCAAGGCCTCTCAGAAGATGAGCTGCCATTGAAAAAGGCTTCTCCAAGTCAACAATATGAAGGAACACTGACTCATGGGTAATGGTTGGAGTAGAGGTAGAAAGCTCAGATGTTTTAGCTCCATCCTTTGCTCTTGGACAAAGATGAGGTTACTTCTTCCAATATTTTTCCTTTGGATGTGTCCCCTTTTCATAGTATGGGCATTTGGGCTTCGTCGAGTTGGAGTCAGAACTTGAAAAACTCTCCTATCTTAGCCTTGAACTTTCCTTTCTTCTTCTCCCCCCCTCTCAAACTTGCAACAAAAGCTTTGGTGAAGGCGGATCCACTATTTACCTCTTGGGTGCACTCGTGTCATGCTGGCAGCTGGACCCCCTGTTCCGAGTTTGAGTCGCCAGGGCTTAGGGAGTAGTCACCTACAACAAAATGCCGTTGCATAGACCAGAAAGGAAGTAGCTGCAAAAACACAAATTTGCATTTTGAGCAAAACACAAAGGCTGGAGTTGGCTGATGCCAGAAAGCTGCTGCATGGTCTCTATAGATTGTTGCTTGGTTGCTTGGGGGAAGAAACGGGTAGTGGACCACTTGTTCGGGCTATAAACGTAGTAAACGCAAGCTGAAAATCTGTGTTTTGGAAATTTGGGCTGAAAATTTAAGTTAGCAAAGAATTGGTGATAAGACATTTTCGAACTTGCAATCTCCCAGAAAGCTGCATTTGACAGAGAAACAATTGTTGCCTGCCGCTAGGAGGTCGTTACATGCACAGAAAGCTGTCGCCTACTGCAGGAAGTTGTTGCCAAGGCTTAGGGAGTAGTCACCTACAATAAAATGCCATTGCATGGACCATGAAGGAAGCAGTTGCAAAAACACAAATTTGCATTTTGAGCAAAATGCAAAAACTGGAGCTGGCTGATGCTAGAAAGTTGCCACGTGATCTCTATATATTGATGCTTGGGGGAAGAAACGAGTAGTAGACCACTTGTTCGGGCTATAAATGCAAGCTGAAAATAAGCGTTTTGGAAATTTGGGCTGCTCCTCCATTATGAAAACTTGCTCTTTTTTCAAGAAATCTCCAGATTGTGTTCTCACTTAGGCGATGATACCATGTGAGAGTGCACAATGAAAGAGAAACACGAACATAGAGAGAGAGAAAGAGAGAGAGAGAGAGAGAGAGAGAGAGAGAGAGAGAGAGAGAGAGAGAGAGAGAGCGAGAGAGAGAGAGAGAGAGAAAGGAAGCAGAAGATGAGGGAAGAATACTGCATTGGCTGAAGAAGAATGCTGATACAATGATGATAGACTGATCAATCCCTGCACATAGTCCATAGTGTTTGTGAGGGAACCAGATGAAGTTGATGATGAGGGCAGTATCGGAGATGGAGGAAGATGACCGAGTCGGAGTATACATCGCCAGGGAAGAAGGAAGATGATGATATGCCAAGTGTGGGATGTGCAGGCTATAAATAGCCATAAATGCCCTAAACTAGTTGACTTGCACGAATAAATGCCATAAATATTGGTCGACCAGTATTTAATGCTGGTTGCATTGGGAAAATGCCAGAAAAAATGGCAAGTGGCCACAAAAAATTTGATTGGTAAGAACAATGTCCGGCAAGTGTGGACAGCTTGGGAAATGCAGAAATTGCCCATGGAAAACACATTGGAACGTGACAAACAAAAGAAATGCACTGAGATAGCCACTCTAAAATGAGTAGCCTCCCCCATCAAAACACATGACAGACATGTCAGAGCTCCAAAAGTTCTCGTTTGACTCAGATTGAACTCAGACTGAGGCTCATAGGCAGGAGATGACAAGGCATGACAAACATGACTACTAATAGTTCCTAGTGTCACCACTGACACTTACCGGCCAAATAATTGTCCTAGGTCCAAATTGACACCTGCTACCATCTAGTATATGGCAAGTACAACTTATTATAGCTTTTGCCTTTGACACCAATTGATATCTTAGGGTCCTTGGCTTGACATTGTAAAATACATCTTGCATTTGCATACTTGAGCAAAAGAAGGCAATTAATGGTCATGTGCTTTGTAGTTTGTAGAGGGCGATTATGTATTATTGTGCTTTGAAAAGGCAAGGCTGAAAAATATGAAAGAAAGAGAGAGGTTATTTTGAAGTTAACTATGAGATACTATGGGCCTTTCCAAGTGTTGGAGAAGATTAGAGATGTTGCACATCGGTTGAAATTACCTCCACATTGGGGCAATGTCTTTCATGTTAGTTTGTTGAGGCCTTTTTGTGGTGATGTGCTAGAGAGGATGTATTTGTTGAAATTAAGCCTAAGGTTGAGAAGCTAGACGAGATATTGATACCTGAGTAGATTTTGGCACATATAGAAAGTAATGTTAGGGGTAAAGTTGTGAAAGTGCTCAAGGGAAGAAGGAACATGAACATAGAGACAAATGAATGGAGAGAGATTGCAAGAAAAGAAGAAAGAAATCTGCACTAAACAAGGAAATAATGCTGAATATAGGAGGATTGATCAGTCCTTGCATGTAGCCCATAGCGTAAGTGAGGGCATCAGATCAGGGTAATGATGACGATAGCACCAAAGATGGAGGAAGATGATGGAGTTGGAGTCTGTGCCTGCCAAGGAATGAGGAAGATAAATGCCAAGTGTGGGAGGGGTAGGCTATATATAGCCAACTAACCCCAAATCTGTTCGATTGCAATCTGGGGCCAAAAAATATGGCCAACCAGCATTTAATGTGGGTAAAAATGCCAAAAATGCTTTAAAAAATCTCGGAAAGGGTGGACAAAATCTGATAGGTGAGGTAGATTGCTGTATATAGAACTGTTTGGGAAATGCACATAAAATCTCCAATGGAGGAGAAAATGCACTGAAAGGCAATAACTTGGCTGCTCTAAAATGAGCTACCTCCTCCGTCAAAACAAGTGACAGACAAATCAGAGCTCCTAAAGTACTGATTTGACTTAGGCCGAGACTCATAGGCAGGAGGTGACAAGGCATGACAAACATGACTGCTAACACCCCCCTCTCAGATCTTGGATGCGGCAAAAGGCCAAGGAAGAAACAGATCCTGGGGTGGCAAGAGGAACGCCAATGTCGTTGAAGTCTGTTGATGTAGATTGCCAATGAAAAAGCTGTTGGAAATAAAGGGTCACCGAGCCTTTTATTATGTTCGGGTGTGAACACACCCTTACACTTTGTACTTTATATATATTCAAAACCTAAAATGTGGTACACAAGTCATTGTACCGAACATCAAGTGTCGTGCTCACTCTCTCACTCTCTACTGCTCTCAACTCTTCTCATCTGTACTCTTAGCTCAGTTCATGATAGACTCGTCTACAAACTCGTATCAGAGCACACAGGTTGTGCACGTTTCACAAAGCTCGTGACAGGCGAGCAGGAACTTCAGGCATTAGCTGTCAGTGTCTGATACGTGTGGAAGAGACGAGACGGTAGGGGCGACAGACCGTAGACCAAGCAGCACTTGTAGTTGGCAGATCATAGGCTGTAGGAAACAATCACAGGCGACTAGACTGTAGGTGAAGCGACCAGGCGCAGGCGACACGAAACGGCACAGAAGAAATGGAGCATAGCAGGTGAAACAGGTTGCAAGCCATGGTGCGTGATCGGACGGGGCGGGCTTTAGCGAGCGTGCGATAGGTCACACGTGAGGGCCGTGACCAGGCCGGTCGTCACGAACCTGATGGTCAATGTTTTAAAAAAAACTTTGAAATTTAAAAGAAAAAAAGGATATTTCCTTTCCTTTCCCTACCAGACGTTCGCGCGTACAAGCATAGAATACAAATCTATGTACATTTGCTTCTGAAAAATTGGGGCTTTTTCGGGACTTGGGGATTTTAATGCAGAAGTGGAAAATCTGACTCAGAAATTGCGAAATCAGTGCACAATTACTAGTGAAATTTTGGGGTTTTTTCAATTTCTTCAATTTCAGTGAAATTTGTGCACACCAGATCCGAAAAATTTGGGGCTTTTGCAGAATTTCATCAATTTGTTCAAGAATTGCTTGCTCTATGCATTTGGGTACTTGAATTGATGCAATTTGAACAGATTATCTTCTTAAAATTTGGGGCTTTTAACCCAAATTGTCAATATTGTGCTCGAGAATGCCCTTGGAGCAGAAATTGTAGTGAAAATTTGGGGATTTGTCACAACTCTATAGAAACAGAATTTGTATCCTTTTTCATTAATTTGTCTATATAATGATTTATTAAATTTATTTCCTTTGCACTAATTAGATATAAAGAAAAGTGCATTGGAGCTGGTCACTGATGAGTGGTCACAGGTTATGGTGGATCCACACGGTGGGTTAGAGAAAAGATAGTTCACACTTCCACCTATATGGCCCGATTGGGCGCCTGTGACCAGAACTCACGCATATTAGGGTTAGACTTGCACACAGAAAAGATTGATGCCTTGAAGTGTGGGGTAGATCCACCAGAACAGACAGTTACAATCAACAAGATGGCATGATCATGAAATGCTTGTATAATGTGCATGTGTGGGCTGAAAGATTGAAATGCACATTTCTTTGCATAGGAAAGTCACATGAAGATTCTGATACCATTTTTGCGATGTACACGGAAAAAGCTTTCATATGACACCCATATTGGGGGGGTCCCTAAAATTTAGGAGATCGGGCCATATAGGTGGAAGTGTGAACTATCTTTTCTCTAACCCACCGCGTGGGTCCACCATAACCTGTGACCACTCATCAGTGGCCAGCTCCAATGCACTTTTCTTTATATCTAATTAGTGCAAAAGAAATAAATTTAATAAATCATTATATAGACAAATTAATGAAAAAGGATACAAATTCTGTTTCTATAGAGTTGTGACAGCTGTAAACGCCCCGAACAATGTAATATGCTTAACAATTATGATATTCGCTTGTTTTCGAGATTTAATATAAAAGAGAATGAACACTTAAAGCTGAAAATGAAAATTACTCACAAAATTACAGCCATGAAAATGTAAAAGTAATGGAGACAAGATTGAGGGTTGAAGATGGGCAACCTCCCCCGAAGGAATGTATTTCTGCTCAACCCAAGTCCCTTAGGGAAGAGCTCAGTTACAATCAACCTGAGAGTGAGGAGAAGTAATTCTCACTCTCACAAGATCATGCAAAGATGTACAAACACACATGCATTATCTATTATGCAATGATAAGAACTGATTTCTTTACAGTATGAGAGAAGAAAAAGGGAAAATCAGCCTTTCTCCATCGTTGAATAGTAGTATATGGATAGGGCTTGCTTCTTGTTGCTAAAATGGAAGAAAGAGCTTGAGAAGGAGGTGCTGTAATGAATTTACAGGCTTGCTGTCTTGTAAAACAGCAGTGATAGAAGAGGGAATATGGAGGAATTTGATAATGGAGAAGTGGGGAATGATGATGGGGATGGATGGGGCCAGTTTTTGGCTATCTGGGGGTGCTGTACATGAGTTTACAGCAAAGAAAAATGATGCTGAATGAAGAAAAACGAGCTCTTATTTATAGGAGAGGGAAGAGCTAGTACAAAAGGGGAAAGTGGAGTAGCACAAGACAAGTGTCCAGCCACATGTCATGAGATGTGACAAGTGGTGGGACACTTGGAAACTTGTGCGACAAGTGTCTTGACAGTTGTCTCTTCTCTATGGCCTTCCTTTTTGGGCTGAATATTGTCAAGAATAGAAACAACCAAATTTAGTAAGCACAGTCAGAGTACAGAACTTACTATTTTTAGAATGACATCCCTATTTTTTAGGACTAGCATTTTTAGGCTAATTCGAGGCTCCTAAAATTTAGGGATCTCCTAAAATTTAGGGACCCCCCAATATGGGTGTCATATGAAAGCTTTTTCCGTGTACATCGCAAAAACGGTATCAGAATCTTCATGTGACTTTCCTATGCAAAGAAATGTGCATTTCAAGCTTTCAGCTCACACATGCACATTATACAAGCATTTCATGATCATGCCATCTTGTTGATTGTAATTGTCTGTTTTGGTGGATCTAGCCCACACTTCAAGGCATCAATATTTTCTGTGTGCGAGTTTAACCCTGATATGCGTGAGTTCTGGTCACAGGCGCCCAATCGGGCCATATAGGTGGAAGTGTGAACTATCTTTTCTCTAACCCACCTCGTGGGTCCACCATAACCTGTGACCACTCATCAGTGGCCAGCTCCAATGCACTTTTATATCTAATTAGTGCAAAGGAAATAAATTTAATAAATCATTATATAGACAAATTAATGAAAAAGGATACAAATTCTGTTTCTATAGAGTTGTGACAGGATTTCACATGTAACTGGTGGCTTGGTCTCTAATTGTGTCAGACATTGCTTGAAGAGTGCAGCAAATGACATTTTTTAATTCTGAAAATTTCTGCAATCTTGGGATTTTCATTGCTGGTTGGTACTCTTGTGCATTATGGTCACTTGTGTCATATTTGGACTTGCCTTTGGTGATTGGTTAGCAAAATTGGGGCTGCAAATTATGTTTGGAAACCATGACAGCAGTAATCTTTTGCACATTAAGAAGCTTGAGGGTGCCCATAATTTTGCCATCTGGCAAAAACAATGCTACAATGTCTTGGTGCAAAGAAAACATGTAAAGCCCATCAAAACAAAGGGAATCAAACCGGCAAACATGGAACAAGACGAGTGGGATGACTTGGATGAACTTGCTTGCTCTACCATTGAGCTCTCAGTGTCAGACAACTTGCTCTTCAACATTGAGAAGCTGAATTCAGCATATGCAATGTAGCAAAGGCTTGAAGAATTGTATGCTCAGAAAAGTGCAGCTAGCAAGGTTTATTGGTTGAAAAAATTAATGGACTTTCTCATGAAAGGGAATAAAGTCATGTTTGTACACTTGAATGAGTTTAACTCAATTTTTAGTCAGTTGATTGCTTTGGATTTTCATATTGATGAAGATTGCAAAGCTACCTTCTTGCTATGCACCCTACTTGAAAGTTGGGATACTTTTAGGACAGCTTTGAGTAATTTGAATGCTCAGTTGTCATACTCTGATGTGGAGAGTTCTTTGTTGATGGAAGAACTCAATAGGCCAAACAACTCAGCAAACAAGTCTTCAAATGCATTACACACTAGAGGCAAAGTTCAGCATAAGAGTAGTTCTGAAAACTGAGCATGCAGTAAGTCTCGTGGCAAGAATGTGGAGTGCCATCATTGTGGCAAAAATGGGCACTACAAACGGGATTGCTTTCAGCTGAAGAAAGAGAAGGGCAAAAACAAAAATAATGAAACCAACAAGGTTGAAAAAAAGGACAGTCAGCATGCCAAAAAGAGCAATGTGAAAATTAAAGAGGTTAATGTAGTCACTCATGATAATGATAGTGATGGTGACGTACTTTTAGCTTCTTCTTTGGATACACATGCATTGATTGCGGATTCTGAGGATTACATTCACACTTGGATACTTGATTCAGGTGCATCCTTTCATGTCACACCACATCATGTGTGGTTCTCTGACCACAATGGTACAATATGTGGTGTTGTCCACTTGGGGGATAACTATGCATGTAAATTGCAGGTATTGGCAGTGTGAAATTGGAATTTCAGCATGGCTCCATGTTTGTTTTGCATTATGTGAGACATGTACCTCAGCTCAAAAAGAGCTGATCAGCATAGGGCAACTAGATGATCAGCATGGCTCCATGTTTGTTTTGCATAATGTGAGACATGTACCTCAGCTCAAAAAGAGCTTGATCAGCATAGGGCAACTAGATGATGAAGGCTATCACACCACCTGTGGGGATAGCAAATGGAAAATATGTAAGGGCTCCCGTATTGTTGCCAAGGGGTCCAAAAGTGATACTCTGTATCCTTTACATGTATCTAGTGTGTGTGACTATGTTGTTGCCATAACTGAGCAGCCAAGTGTTTCTTTGTGGCATAGCCGGTTGGGACACGAGTCAATCTGGAATGAAAGTTCTCTCTCGTTTGGGTTATTTACTGTATTTGAGGTATGCTGATTTTGAACAATGTGATCATTGCATCTAACTGAGCAGCCAAGTGTTTCTTTGTGGCATAGCCGGTTGGGACACACGAGTCAATCTGGAATGAAAGTGCTCTCTCGTTTGGGTTATTTACTGTATTTGAGGTATGCTGATTTTGAACAATGTGATCATTGCATCTATGGTAAACATGCTCAAACGCCACACAAAAAATCTATTTCGCTAAAGTCTTCACCCTTAGAGTTAGTACATTCAGATGTATGTCACATGGCAGGGTTATCGTTAGGGGGGAATAAGTATTTTATTACCTTTGTTGATGATGCCACACGTAAAGTTTGGGTTTATCCAATCTGTCGCAAAGATGAGGCATTGGATAAATTTAAAACATTCCTGGCACTGTTGAAAATCAGACCAGCAAGACAGTAAAATGCCTTCGCTTTGACAATGGTGGGGAATATGTGTCCAAAGTCTTTCAAGACTTTTGTGACAGCAAAGGGATTAAGAGAGAGCTTACTGCTCCTCATAATCCGCCCCAAAATGGTGTTGCAGAGCATATGAATCGGACCTTTCAAGACAAGGTCCGTACAATGCTGTCACATGCTGCTTTACCCCATGGTTTTTGGGCAGAGGCTGTTATGACATTCGTACACTTGATTAATCGGTCATCAAATAGGTCTTTGGGGAGGGGAGTTCCCCAAGAAGCGTGGTCGGGCAAGCCACCTTCGTATGCACACCTGAAAGTGTTTGGCTGTGAGGCATTTGTGCACATATGTAATGAAGAATGCAACAAACTTGAGCCAAAGTCCTGTAAATGTATTTTCCTAGGATATGGTGATGAAGATGAAATGGGGTATAGATTATGGGATCTCGAGAAAAGAAAAGTAGTGCGTAGCAATGATGTTATCTTCTAGGAAGATCGCATGCACAAACAGCCCGAAAGAATAGAAGAAGTCAAAAGGGTTGTATTCCGGGAGGAAGACTAATAGGACAGCAAAGAATGCCCGTTAGACAGTAGCAAATATCTGCTGAAAATGTCCCTGAAAATGCAGGGAATGATGCTCAGCAAGGTCTTCCCCATGATGTCCCACTAATTTAGCAAGAACATGTGCACGTGGAACAACCTAAACCAGTTATACAACAAGCTGTACCTGCAAAACAGCAAGCTGTTAATGCTGATTTACAGGTTGAACAACCAGCAAATATTGACTACTGGGTTTGTAGGTCGACTAGAGTGCGAAAATAGCCAAGTAGATTTGTTCCTGGAGTAAACTATGTGGCTGATTATGTCATGTTAACAGATTGTGGTGAACCATCATGCTTCGAGGAAGCAATGGACAGACAAGATAGTAAGAAATGGCAAAGAGCAATGCTATCAGAGATGGAATCTCTCATGAAGAATGACACTTGGGATTTGGTACTTTTGCCAAAAGGACAAAAAGTGCTACCCTGCAAATGGGTTTACAAAATGAAAGTCACTTCTGGTTCTTTGCCCAAGTACAAGGCACGTTTGGTTGCTAAAGGGTACAAGGAAGAACATGGAATTGATTTTGATGAAATCTTTTCTCCTGTAGTCAAAATGACTACTTTGCGAACCATCTTGGGCTTGGTTGCATCTGAGGACATGGAACTCATACAGATGGATGTAAAAACCGCCTTCTTACATGGTGATTTGCATGAGGAAATCTATATGCAGCAGCCTGACGGTTTTGTTGCAAAGGGAAAAGAGCACATGGTATGTAAACTCAATAAAAGTCTCTATGGACTGAAGCAGGCACCACGCGAATGGTATCACAAATTTAACACATTCATGCAATGTCAGGGATTTCATCGTTTTCAAGTTGATCACTGCTTATATACCAAGAAGGCAGCATGTTGGGATGTAAAGGTCCTTTATTCACCTTCGTGTATTTTACACGTGTATTGTTATGTTGTACATGTGAATGCACCCTTACGGGCCCTAAGTATAAATACATTTTATTCTTTGTGTACCAACACATTGTTGGTAGACCCAAATCTGTTCGTCACTCTTACACTCAGTCTCACTCACCTGTTCACTTCCTCTGCTGCAAATCTTCACGCTTCCGCTACCCGCGCGCTCCAACAACTGGTATCAGAGCTGAGGTTAAGGTGCTCGCGCTCCTCGAAGTCCGCGTGAGACATCACCAGCTCTTCGCTCGCGAGAAATCAGTAAGTCGTCACTCATACAGGTCAGGTCGTCACTGTTTCCAAGCACATGTATGTGCTGACGGTCAGGTGACAGTGTTGCAGGTCACGTTTTGTGCAAGCGATAGCCTGATAGACAGGCGACATGTCAATTTTTGACCAGGCAAGCAGTCACGAACAAGTCACGAGCAGCTAGGCGCAGGCTGCACAGGTCAACGCAGGTCACGAAACTGCAGCGACAGGCTGCGTGGCATCAGGCGCAGGCTGCATAGGTCACGCGATGCAGTTTCGTCACGTTTTTTGAGCAGGCGACAACTCACGCAAGGCTGCGTGGCATCTGACGGGCAGCGCAGGTCAACGGCTGCAGATTCGACACATTTTTCTTCCAGAAAATTTTAAAATTTTTCTAAGGTTTACTGCAAGCAACCCCTTTGCCACTGACGGGAGTTCACGTGCGCAAGCACAGTTCTCAGATTTGGTCAAATTTGAACCTGGAAATTTGGGGCTTTTCCCAGATTTGATGCTGTTTATGCTTGACAGTGACATCTGTGTCAGAAATTGCAGACATTGTGTGCATTGACCTCAATTAATTTGGGGATTTTTCAAAATTTGTTGGAATTTTGCTCATCCGAGTAAAATTTATTGGCATTGGACCAAGAAAAATTGGGGCTTTTCATGTATTGATGTAATTTTGCTCAGCTGAGTCAGTTTGGCTGACATTTGCGCACATTTGGACCTGGAAATTTGGAATTTTGTGCAGAATTTGATAAATTTCTGCATTATTTGCCTGTGCAGTGGCTGGTTTATGTCAAAACAGCAGAGGATGATTGCTGGTTACGCAAGAACAGCAGTGTATTTGCTGATTTAGCTTGTGCTCTTGTAGTTCAGTGCTTTTACACTTGTACTTGTGAAAAATGGCTGCAACTTCTTCGAGTTCTGACATTAAAAGTTTGATGGAAATCAAGCGATTTGATGGTCAGGGCTTTGATCTTTGGAAAGATCGTATGTAGGATTGTGAGGATGCTTTGCAAATGGATAAACCTGCACAAATGTCTGAGGCGGATTGGGCCAAAGTCGATAAAAGGGCTGTGGCTTATATAAAGATGGGTGTCACTGATGACATTTTGACAGACATTAAGGGTTTAGACACTGGTCATGCAATATGGGAGAAGTTGAAGACTACCTATGAGATCACCACACTTGTTAATCAGGTGCATTTAATGCGTAAGTTGGTGAATATGCGACTGGATGAGTCCAAGCCTGCAGCTGAGCACTTGAGTGCATTTACTAGCATTTTAAATCAGCTCAAGGATGCAAGTTTGGATTTTGATGATAAGTTGAGGGCGATCTTTTTGATCATGACATTGCCTGACTCTTGGGAGACTTTGGTTGTTTCTCTCAGCAATAACCCCAATCTCACATATGATGGTGTGAGGGGTTCGATCTTAAATGAAGAAATTAGACGTAAGTCTAGCGGAGAAGGCAGCAACTCAGCTTATAATGTTAGAGGCAGGGCTGAAAAGAAAAATGCAAATGCTGGACATAGAAGCAGGAGCAAGAGCAAAGGAAAAGAAAAGAGTGATGTTACATGCTATCAGTGTGGTCGGAAGGGCCACAAGAAGCTTGATTGCAGGTATTACAAGAAGGAACAAGAGAGAAAGAAGAATGTAGGAGACAAACAGAAGAAAGAGGAAAAGACAGATGCATCTGAGGCAGGTAAAGGCCAATGTGGCCTCTAGTGTTGTCATAGAGGAGCTCTCAGATGCAGAGGTTGATGTATTATGTGCAGTGGATTATGATGCCCTTGTATGTCACATGCAGGATATGCAGATCACCAAGGCTGATGTGATTGATGCACTTTTGTCAGTTGATGATTGTGTCACTCAGACTTGGATTGTAGACTCTGGTGCCTCTTTCCATGTGACTCCATGCTTGGAGTGTTTTGCTACTTTTGATGCAGGCTGTTATGGCAAGGTTTACCTTGGAAATAATCATGCTTGCAGCATTGATGGGATTTGCACCATACACTTGTCCTTGGATAATGGGCAAGAACTTGTGTTGAAAGATGTCAGATATATGCCTGACATCAAGAAGAGTTTACTATCTGTTGGACAGCTTGACTTGCATGGTTACACCACACTGTTTGGTGGTGGTTTGTGGAAATTAAAAAGGGGTTCCATGCTGATTGCTAAAGGAACCAAGAAGGGCACTCTGTATTGTCTGCACTGTAAAGCTTTTAATGGCAAGTTTCTTGCAGTTGCTGAAATTGACTGTCATTTGGAGTTATGCCATAAGAGATTAGGCCATATGAGCCAGAAAGGTCTTGATGTTCTTACCTCTTTGAAGAGGGTTGATGGAAAATGCTCTAAACTTGATTTTTGTAATGACTGTCAGTTTGGAAAGCAAATGAAAAATTCCTTTTACTCTGGTGTCTCCCGTAAGTCAAATGTATTGGACTTAGTGCATTCTGATGTATATAGCATGCCTTTGAAATTGTTGGGTGGTGCTGCATACTTTGCCTCTTTTATTGATGATTGTTCCAGGAAGATTTGGATTTATTTGTTGAAAAAGAAAAGTGAAGTGTTTGCTGTTTTTAAAACTTTTCATGCATTCGTGACCACTCAGACAAGTAGAAAGTTGAAATGCTTGAGAACTGATAATGGGGGTGAGTTCACGTCTAATGAATTTAAGTCCTTTTGTGACTTGCATGGGATCAAGAGGGAGCTTACAGCCTCTTACAGTCCTTTTTCAAATGGTATGGCTGAAAGATACAATAGGACTCTATGTGAGAGAGTGCGGTGCATGCTGTCCACTGGTAATCTCCCTCATGAATTTTGGGGAGAGGCACTTAAAACCGCGGTTCACATTTGGAACCGCTCTCCAAACAGGTCCCTAAATAATGGCATTCCTGAGGAGGTTTGGTCTGGCAAACCGGCCTCATATGACCATTTACGAATATTTGGCTGTGATGCCTTTGTGCATGTTAGAAATGAGTTGAGGAATAAACTTGACCCGAAATCCACCAAAGGCATTTTCATGGGCTATGGTGATGAGGGTGAATTTGGCTATAGAGTGTGGCTACCTCAGTCCAAGAAAATTGTTCGCAGCTGTAATGTTGTGTTTAATGAGGCAAAGTTGCTGAAAAGTACTTTAGCCTCTGATGAAGACATGAAAAAGGTCAAATTTCAGAATTCGCAGCCACCTATTACTTCAAGTGATGAGCCTCATGGTGCTGTATCACAAGCTGAAACTGATGATCAGCCGGTTAACTTGAGCCAGATGATGATGGACAGCAAATAGAAGCAAAGGGAGGTCATGGACAGCAAGATAGACTTGCTGATTATGAAAATGCAGATGTTCTCACTAAAAGTCTAGGCAAGGCTCAGCATGAGCATTGCATACGACTAGTGGGAGTTGGTTAAAGGTTCACTTCGGACCTTTAAGTGGGAGGTTGTTGGGATGTAAAGGTCCTTTATTCACTTCCGTGTATTTTACACGTATATTGTTATGTTGTATATGTGAATGCACCCTTACGGGCCCTAAGTATAAATACATTTTATTCTTTGTGTACCAACACATTGTTGGTACACCCAAATCTGTTCGTCACTCTTACTCTCACTCTCACTCACTTGTTCACTTCCTCTGCTTTCACGCTTCTGCTACCCGCGCGCTCCAACACAGTAGATAGCAACCTTATTCTCTTGGTATTGTATGTGGATGACATGCTAATTGCAGGCAAGGATGTTCATGCCTTGGACTCCTTGAAGCAGAGTCTATACAATAGCTTTGATATGAAAGATCTCGGTGAGGCAAATCACATTCTTGGCATGCGTATACTCAGAGACAGATCAAAGGGTTTTCTTTATCTGTCACAGCAGGAGTATATTACCAAAGTTTTGCAATGTTTCAATATGGAGGGGAGAAAAGCTATCAGTGTACCGTTGCCTCCATATGTGAAACTTAGTGCAAATGACAACCCTACATCAGATGATGGGAAGGCTGAAATGGCCAAGATACCCTATGCTTCAGCTGTTGGTAGCTTGATGTATGCTATGGTTGCTACACGTCTTAATATTGCATTTGCGGTGGGAGTGGTTAGCAGATACATGTCATATATTGGCAAAAAGCATTGGGAAGCAGTGAAGGGTATCATGAGATACCTTAAGGGCACAAAGGAGTTGTGTATTTGCTTTGGTAAGTAGTAGTCATCTGTTGTTGGTTTCACGGATGTAGACTATGTTGGCCATCCTGACTGTAGGAAATCTACTTCAAGATATGTGTTTATGTTTACAGGAGGAGCAATCTCTTGGATATCTAGGTTGCAAAAGTGTGTTGCACTGTCTACTACAAAGGCAGAATATGTGGCTGTCATAGAGGCCTGCAAAGAGGCTTTATGGCTCTCACGATTGGTGAGAGAGCTTCGGATTATAGAGATTTCTATCCTCCATTGTGATAGTCAGAGTGCTATCATGTTAGCACGGAATCCTGTCTTTCATGCAAAGACAAAGCACATACAGGTGAAGTATCACTTCATTAGGGATATACTTGACAGTAAAGGCATTGAGCTTGTCAAGGTACATATAAATGATAATCCTGTAGACCTTCTCACAAAAGGTCTCCCAACCGAGCGGTTTGCTCATTGTTGTTGGATGATAGGGGTTGGATAGTATATGTGTCTTTCAGCTTTGTACATACATAGACTTAGCTGATTCTTTCCTCTACCTTCAGGCACGTTGCCTTTAGGTGGGAGGTTGTTGGAAATAAAGGGTCACCGTGTCTTTTTTTATGTTCGAGTGTGAACGCATCCTTACACTTTGTACTTTATATATATTCAAAACCTAAAATGTGGTACATAAGTCATTGTACCGAACATCGAGTATTGTGCTCACTCTCTCACTCTCTACTGGTCTCAACTCTTCTCATTTGCACTCTGAGCTCAGCTCAGCTCACGACAGGCTCCTTGTCCACAAAAGCTCCTCGCAATCTTGGGAAATCCCCTCTAAAACACTAGGGATCAGGTTATCCACAGCCGCATCACCGAGATTGTTCCTTTCTAAATGGGATGGGGGATATGAGAGAACCATTGGAGGAGAGGTTGGGGGTTGGTAAGGTACTTGTGGAATAGATGGTGCACAAGTGGGAATGGGTGTAGCAATAGACAATTGCCGCGAAGGACCCTGGATAAGAGAAGGAAAACGGAGCTTGTAAAGCCTGCCCTGTTCTCTTGCCAACCTGTTGCCATAACAACCCTTCTTGTAGTACCTGCAATCAGGCTTGTGGCCCTTCCGACCACACTGATTGCAAGTAAGATCACTCTTTTCCTTTTCTTTGGTTTCTCTGTCCGGCATTTGCATTTTTCTTTTGAGCCATGCCTCTAACATTATAAGCTAAGTTGCTGTCCTCTGCACTAGACTTACGTCTAATTTCTTCATTCAAGATTGAACCCCTCACATCATCATATGAGAGATTGGGTTATTACTGAGAGAAACCACCCAGCTCCTCCAAGGATCAAGTAGTATCATGATCAGAAAGATCGTCCTCAACTTACCATCAAAATCCAAATTGGCATTCTTGAGCTGATTTAAAACGCCAGTAAATGCACTCAAGTGCTCAGCTGCAGGCTTGGACTCATCGCATTTTCACCAACTTGCTCATTAAATGCACCTAATTAACAGGTGTGGTGATCTCATAGGTAGTTTTCAACTTCTCCCATATTGCATAACCAGTATCTAAGCCCTCAATGTTTGTCAAAATGTCATTAGTGACACCCATTTTTATGTAAGCCACAACCTTTTTGTTGACTCTAGCCCAATCTGCATTAGACATTTGTGCGGGTTTATCTTCGTGCAAAGCATCCTCACAATCCTTTAAGAACAATATGCCCTGCATACGATCTTTTCATAGGTCAAAGCCTTGACCATCAAACCGTTTGATTTCCATCAAACTCTCAATGTCAGAATTGGAAGAAGTTGTAGACATTTTTATCACGAAGACAAGAGTAAATGCACTGAACTGCAAGAGCACAAGCTGAACCAACAAATACAATGCTGTTCTTGCCCACAACCAAAAGTAAATCTCAGCTGTTTTACATAGATCAGCCACCACACGGGCAAATACTATAGTAATTCACCAAAATCTGCACAAAATCCCAAAATTCTAGGTCCAATAGTACATAAATGTCAGCGAATTTGACCCAATTGAGCAAAATTTCACCGATACATGAAAAACCCCAAATTTTCTAGGTCCAATGCCAAGAAATTTTATTCGAATGAGCGAAATTTTGACAAATTTGGCAAAATCCCTAATTTAGTTGAGGTCAGCACGCACAATGTTTGCAATTTCTAACACGAATTTCATTGCTCAGCACAAACGGGATCAAATCTGGGAAAAGCCCCAAATTTTCGGGTCAGATTTGCATAGATCTGGAACATGTGCTTCGACACGTGAACCCCCGTCAAGACAAGGGGATAATTGAGAAATCAAAGAAATTTTTGATTTCTTAAAAAAAAAAGACCTCGAGGGAGGGGGGAGCGTCTCTTGAGCTGCTACGTGGTGTGACTGACGCAATTGATGCCTGTCATGCCTAGTCCCCTTCTTCACGGCACGAACTCTTCATGTCCACTGGTCGGCAGTTCATCGCCACGATGGTCCTTGCTGCATGTGTCACCTGCCTGCTCCTCGCTGGACATGAACTCTAGCCGACTGCTTGCAGCGAATGCTGGTTGCTTGCTTGGTCGCATCCCATTGTAGTCGTCTTGCTCCTTGCTGCCCATGTGCCCTTGCTAGGACCTGATGCTAGTCACCCCTGTCGCCAGCGCTCAGCGCTTTCTCGCTTGTCACTTGCCGCAGGCTGCTTGCGTGTCACCTGAGTTGAGAGCTCGTGACTATCTTTAGCATGACCTGTTTGTGAGCTACCTGCAATGTATTTGCCGTTAGTCTCAGGAAACGTGCAGAACCTTGAGCTCTGATACCAGTTATTGAGCGTGTACAACAGTTGGAGAGAGAGAGAGAGAGAGAGAGAGAGAGAGAGAGAGAGAGAGAGTACCTTACGATTTGGGTGTACCAACAATGTGTTGGTACACATAATAAAATATTAAAATGTATTTATACTTAGGGCACGTATCACGCCAATAAGGATTTCTTGTGGACTTGATCGTATAGCCTCACGTAATGCAAGAATTGACACTCAAAACTCGTAGGTCGGCAGTCTAGGCTGTGAGATGATGTGTTAGATGAAATTGAAGTATTTTTTGGGCAACTTATTCAAGAAGAATGTAACCTGATCGTCATTTGACTTCGGAGAGCTAGTGGTGGCGAACTTGGCGAGTAACCATCTATATTCAGCCAACTTGACTTTCAAATCATTCCCTTCCTTAATCGAGAACTCTTGAAGCTCAAAGTCAACATTTATGTGCTGAATATGATCTTTGGCTGCGTAGCGGTCAAGGACTCCAACGCTCTGACGTGAGCGGAAAGTGCTGTAACTGAGAGTGAAACTTAGAGAGCAATGCCTACATCAGCTTAACATTGGCTATGACATTGTGGGCTCTCCATTGATGGATGTAGTTAGGGTGAGCTAGTTCAGGGTTCGAACATAGGCTTTAGAACAACGACGAGGTCCCAAAGACCGTGAGACTCAAGCACTTGTTACATGAAATTTGACCAAGTGGTAAACTTCGACCCATTAAAACGAGTCTTATTCGTGAAGGCATTTTTGGCTGTTGCAATAGGAGTGGTAGTGCTACGTGATGGATAATGGGGGAAAGTGTAACATGGGTAGGATGGGGAAGAGTACACTTGGGAATGGGCCCTAGAGTGTCCACTAGGCATATGGTGAGTATGGAGGTGGGATCCATAGGTAGGGATGGGCTAACTAGGCATGGGCATGGTAGCCGCATGAGTAACCCAAGGAGATGGGATGGAAACACATGGAACAGAAGATGGAAATCCTTGCGTAGGTGTAACCCAAGGAGAGTGTGAAGGTGCACCATAAGCTGAGGACGACCCTGTATCTGAGTGGTCATGTGAGATGTGAATCTGGGGGTAGTGAGGGGGATGCCTATCACAGTCGTTCCAAGTGCTATGGGTGTGCTCATTTGCGGAAAAGTGAGAGGCATTGTGTTAAAGGGTGACATTCCCCCTAACGAAGTACCAAGGTGCATAGAGATAGAGAATGGAATAGAGAGTGAAAAAGTGCTAGGAGCGGAGATGGAAGATCCAACCCCTAGTGTGTGTGATGCAGATGTGGAGTGTAATCCAAGGTTTTGGAAAGATGATGAGAGGTGATCAAGGTGTGATGAGAGGGTGGGATGGGAGGGAATTGAGAAGTGTGTTATATGCTCAAATGAAACAGAAGCTGTAGATGTGCCTGAATTACGTCTGCTTCGAGAGTCCCCTCTATTGAAGTTCACATACGCAAAGCCATTCGGATCCTGTATCTCAAAAGAAGAAAGAGGTGAGGTTTTTGATTCATGCAACTCAAAAGGATTGTACAAACCTGACATTGGACCTGGCTGAGATAATGAAGATGGATCGCTAGACGTTCCGAATGCCGTATATCCTCCATGATCGGAGAGATGGCTAGCCTCACCAACCTGTCCGAATGTGGTAGTAAGATTGGTAGGAGGGGTGCAAACATTACCGTATTTGTTGCGATAGTACTCCTCAAAGTCCTCAGTCATGTGGGTAAAATCTCGAATAGGAGTAGAAAAAGAAGATGACGGTGAAGGTGGAGTGTCGTCCCCCTCACTGAGTCTATAATGCCGTCTCAAGGCCTCCAATGATGAAGAAGCTTGATAGGACATCATAGGATTTGGAGAAGAAGGTGTCTGTGACATTGTGATTTGGTTACTAGTCGTTTGTGTGCCTCGTGCACAACCAAGCTCTCCACAATATTTGCAAGGTACTTTTTACAAGAGCATGAGTTTTGATACCATGTGAAGAAAATTGCTAGGGTCAGAGTGTGTACGACCACGATAGAAACCCAAAGAGACAGACATAGACATAGAAAGCAAAACTGAAACCCTAAATGCAAAACTCAAAACTCAAAACTTAAATACAAACAGACGAAGGGAGAGAAGAACGCAACTTTGAAGTGAATGTATACTGTAAATGAATGTAAGAGTGTACAGATACTCAAGGGTAGAGCAAAGTGTCGGAGAGTGATGTCCATCAAAGATGGATCCCAAGTCAATGACCACCAATTGGAGTGTAGGATGGAGAGGATACAGCAAATGCATGTGTCAGGAGGAGCTGGAGCACTGACAAACGCAAGTTGGATAGGTGTGGAAGAGGGCTGATAGCTGTCGCCTGATGAGGAGGAGCTGTTGCCTGATGGAGGAAGTTGTTGCTTGGAGAGAAGACACCAAACGCAAGCTGTAGATGAGTCGCCAATTGCTGCCACGTGATGAAGAGGTCCAAATGTAGTAGCAAAAGGTCGCCTGATGAGGGAGATGGGTTGCTAGTTGTCGCCTACACATTGGAGGTGCAAACGTAGCAGAGGGAAAGTGTGGCATCAGTCGTTGGGACTGGACAGCCACGTGTGTGTGGACTGACGGATGAAATTTGCACTCAAGGGTGAGAAACGTGTAGAGACGGGGATGAGGCTGAATAGGGACAGCCTGTCTATTTATAGATGTTGAAGGGTGTTCCAAAGAATTAAGGTTTTTGGGGGACCTCTGAAACTCTCGGTCCGCTCCCCTTTTTAGGGTTTTTCATTAATTAAGTGTGTTTTGAGGTTGTTTAAGAATGCTAATCAGCTGAAAAGCATGTTTTAGCTCAACACCTGGGATATGCACATGAAATCTTGATTGGAGGAGAAAATCCACTGAAAGGCAATAAACTAGCTGCTCTAGAATGAGCTACCTCCTCCGTCAAAACAAGTGAGAGATAGATCAGAGCTCCTAAAGTACTCGTATGACTCATACTGAGGCTCATAGGTAGGAGATGACAAGGCATGGCAAACATGACTGCTAACATCGAGAATATATTTGGTGAAGTTTCAGAACATCACCAATGGATGCAAAGTGGATGGAAGAGGATGACTTGGCAGACCATCCTCAGTTTTTGCAACTTTACCTAGAGGCCTTTCAGTTAGAGCGGGCTTTGGATTGGGCTCAGTTAGGTTCAATAGAGCAAGGGTTTAGAGCACCCTTTGATGCTCAAGGGGGAGGTAGCACTTCCACTCCATAGGTTATGGAAAGCTCTCGTATGTAGTGGATCTCGGATGTATTGGGCATGCATCCAAGGTATTGCGTTGACAGTATTTTTGCCATGAGGTCACTACTCGGTGTACTAATCACTGTGAGATGTATGCAAATAAGTATGAGTTTCACTCGGGCACTGAAACTCTACATTTGCATCAGTTTGACATGAGTTTTTGGATCAGTTTAGGGATCAATTTCTGATCAGTTTTAGCTCAGTTTTTGATTAGTACCTATAACCTTGGGTGCTGATGGTGTGAATAGGTATTGCATGACTAGCATCCAAGTTATGCATGGTGAAGTTGATGATTCTAATCTTGTTTGAGTGGACACTTGTTTGGGTTAGGATGCTACAATTAACGTCTCACTTTTTGATCTAGGATATATTGATTGCTCAAAGGTTTTTGATCATTGTTTGGCACATTGGTTTTCAATTTGACTAAAGGTATTAGCCGAAAGAGTCTTGTCTTTTTCTTACTACCATGGAGAACCTTTCCCATTGTATGCTAACTGTTCTGTATTTTAATGGCAACTTGTCTGTAATTTATATCAGTAGCTCTTACTATATCGAACTGGCTCCTTGTTTATTGAAAAACAGTTTAGAAGTATTGCTTTATGGTACTAAGTAATGCTGTACATGCTATGCTACCACAACATACTAAATATGTTCCTCATGTGTCTATGAGACTAGAACTTTGTTCTCTGTCAACAGTGAATGCAGTATTACAGGTGCATCTTTTAGCCATTATAGCAGCAACTGGAAGTGCATCTTCATCAAATTTTGTGACAATTGAAGGGCTTGGAGGTTTAAGGTTTTGTGAGTGCTAGTGGATATAGATGTCATGTTGCTGTTTGAAGGCATGATGTATGCTTGATCTTACCTTTGCATTCGAAAGTGTGATCTTTCCTTGTTTTTCTCAGGTTTAAAATGGCTGGTAAAGGCCCTAGAAATCATTTAAAAGAAGGTCATCATCCAAAGGACGACATACCATCAAGAGATGGTCCCGGACGTGCAAGATCCCCGGATCCTCCATCTGTTCCAAGTTCTACAAGACCATCATCAAGTAAATTTGATCGTGATCTTCCATTGCCCCTCTTGGGTCCTCATGGGGTTCCAGCTCCACCAATGATGGTAGAGCAGAAGCTAGCTGGCCAACATGCAGAAATACAGCATCTGGCAGCTGAGAACCAGCGCCTTGCAGTAACTCATGTTGCATTAAGACAAGAACTTGCTGCTGCACAGCGCGAAATCTCCCGTTTGCGTCAAACTAGGACATCGTCTGATGCAGAGAAGGAGCAAAGGCTTACAATCACACAAGTTGCTCTCAGACAGGAACTTGCAGATGCAAAACAGGAGGTCAGTAGGTTACAGGAAGTTTTAACTGGCATGCGGGCAGAAAAAGACCAGCATATCAGAGCAGCCATAGAGAGGGCTTCACGCCTGGAAGCTGAATTGAAAGCAATGGAGCCTTTTAAAGCTGATTTGGAGAAATTGCGATACGAGAGAGACGAGCTTATCGCTCGCATGGAACACATGGCTGGAGAGTTAAAAAAACTTCCTTTCAAAGACCAGGAGATTGCTTCACTGAAGGTGGACATAGATGAGTTGCGCCAAAGGTTTCAGCAGACTAGGTAATGCTATGTTCTCCATTGTTGAAGTTTGGATTACCTTCTTTTTGATGTAAAGCTTATGTAATGAATTGCTGACCCTGACAGGATGGACTTTGAGCTTCAAAAGAAAATGAACTTTGAACATATGGAGCAAAAACAGATGATGGAGAAGAATATTTTTGCCATGGCCAGGGAGGTAGAGAAATTACGTGCAGATCTAACAAATGCAGAGAGAAAGGCTCATGCTGTGGCACTAGGTATAATGATTGATGCACTGCAAGCAGATGATGTTTCCTTTCAGTAACCTCTATCCTAAAGACCTGTAGTGGGCATTTTTTGCAGCAGCAAGTAGTGGTGCTACTCCCCCTGTGTTGCATAATTCTGTATCATCTGCTGGTGCATATGAAAACAGTTATGGCAACCAGCAGGTAATGGTTTCACTCTTTGACTGCACTTATTTATCCGCAACTGAAATATTTGATTGTCTGCAAAAGCCAAGGTCTAAGGGAACAGCTGACCACTGGATGGAAATAATTTGTTGCTGGAAAACAGTGAATGAATCAATGGAGATTATTCAGTTGCCTCAAGTTGCTAACAGTTTGATTAGTTGAAAAAAGGGAAGTGATGTGTGCAAGAGTCCAATGTTTAGGCAAGATGAATGTCGGCATACTTCTCCCTAACTGCTCTCATCTGGAAGCACTGTGTGTTTAGGCAAGATGAATCTCGGCATACTTCTCCCTAACTACTCTCATCTGGAAGCGCTGTGTTATCCATAATATACTATCATTTGTTTTGAATTATACATCGGCTTATGCTTGAGCTGGTTAAAAGCATGATTTTGAATGGTAGAGCAAATTGATTGTGTATTTGTACTCTGTAACACTGATTCTTACAGGAGGTGTTCAAGGCCAAATCAAGTCATGAAGCTTCAAAACATGCTGCCCTGGAAAACTTTCAGCCCGGGATGCAAACTCCAGACGATCGACTGGCTAAGCCAACTTCTAATGCAGATGCCAATACTGAATGGAGCAAACACGCTGCACCCAATGGGAAAGCTTATTATTACAATGCTGCCACTGGGGCAACACAGTGGGATAAGCCAGCTGCAACTTCTGGTGTTGATACTCGTGGAATGCATCAGAAACAGCTGCAACATGCACAAGGGCAACCTCCACAAGATGAACCGCAGCAGCAACCACCACCTAGTCAGCAACAACCACCTTCTCAGCACCCCATTTCTCCAGTTCCAGTGCACCAGTCTGCACAGCTTCAGGGACAGCAGGGCAACTATGGTAAAGACTTTATGTGTACACATATTCTCTTGCAAGTACAGCAGTCCCAAATTGTTAAAGTGACTATATTTCAGGTGTAATCTCTTTCAACACATGTACATGTGATGTTTCAAGTTACTTGGTCTGTTGGATTGTCAGTTTTCTCTAACTAGGTTACAAATCACTCTGTTTCAGGTGTGCACAAACCAACTTATGCTGGTGCATATTCCTTTCTTTCACAAGGCATTTACAGTATATGTCTTTGTCAAAAATGTATTGTAATATTATTAGTAACATTTTATGTGCATAATTTGAGAGTTGGTACTTCTCAAATTGTGTGTGCCAATAAATCTTGTGATCATAATTCCAAATTTAACAATGTGAGCTGTTGCCTTGCCCAGTCTGCTTCTGCAAATTTTGTCTTATATTCTACAAACATGTTGATGTGTCTACTTTCTTTGTCAGTTTGTAAATCTGTTGTGCTTGCTTTCTAAACTTTTACGATATCTAATGGATATGCTTTCTTTTATCATCATACAATTTCTCAACTTCTATGGTTTCTTTGATAGTGTAATGCATTCAAAGAAAGTATTGGCTGGTGCAGCAAAAACTCTATGGAGAATTATCAGATTTGCTGTGTAATGATGCTTGCCATATTGGAGTCTTATGATTTGGCGGAGCTTGTGGTTGAGGCTATAGATTGTCCTACAGCTTGTGATGCCTCCAAGCTTTTTGCAGATGAGAAAGCCGAGTTGATGAAGGTATAGGCATATTGGGACAAATTGAATGCCTACATCCATTCTCTCCTCTTTCTCTCTTGCACTCTTGCCGTCATTGCTCATATCGAGCACTTGACCGTGGCTTGGGAGATATGGTTGGAGGTTCAGACAAGGACTTTGAGTTCTAACAAGTCTTCTTCTATGCGGGAACATGTCAATAAGCTTTGGCAATCGCAAATGTAGGTCCAGAACATAGGGAAGGCGATTACCTTGAAAGACATGGCGATAATATTTCTTTCTCAATTACTGTCCTAATTCAGTGCATTCTACTCTGACTTGATTGCTTTAGGGGGAATGGAGACCTTAAGTGGGAGGATTTGGTTCCTATGGTCTTGGACTAAGTGAAACAACTGAAAGGTTAGAACATTTCCACATTGGAGTCTTTGATTGGTCAATCTTTTCAATAGAAGGGGAAGAAGAACCATAAGAAGAAGAACCATAAGAAGAAGAAGGATGAGAAGGCCAAACAAGACAAAGCCAAGGAGTCTATGTGGCAAGACATGTCATTGGAAGAAAGATTGCTCTGACGAGGACAAGAAGGACACCAAGCAAGAGAAGACTACAAAGGACTCAGGAAGGTGGTTGCTCCTTCATCAGCTCCCTTTCTCCATTTGGAGGTGATAGAGGATGTTTCTTCAATGGTCACTGATGCAACGATGATGTCCCCATTGTCTCGTGAGTGGATTGTGGATAGTGGTGCTTCCCACCACATGACTCCTTTTGATGGGATTGCCCATATGCATTCGATGCATGGGTAAATCCTTATAGGTGACAGTTCTTTGGTCCCCATCAAAGGCAAAGGTGATATGTAGTTGATTTCGGACGGGCATGGTGGTGCCCACACATCAAACATGCTCAATTTGTTGGATTTAGGGTATCGTCTTCTTTCAGTGAGCAAGTTTTGTGCTCTTGGTTCAACAATTGAGTTTGATAAGGACCCTTTTGAGTTCTTGATCGTGTGTCTCCATAGGTTCTTCGTGCAAGACATGAGGAGAATGGAGTCTACAAGATGCGGTCTTCTTCTATCTTTTCCTCTCTTCTTCTTTCTTCATAGACTCAGACTGAGCTTTAGCATGCTCGGTTTGGCCATCTCAACTACGAGTACCTTCGGAAGGCAACTCGTGGTTAGTTGCTATGTGGGTTGCCAAAGATTGGGGTGAGCCACCCGTCATGTGTATCTTGCATTTGTGGCAAATAACATAGAGATGCTATTTTCAGCAAGGCTTTACAATGGGCTAAGGAGCCTTTAAAGCTTGTTTGACAGACTCATGTGGACCCATAAGGATGAAGTCTCTTAAGGGGAGTTTGTATTTTATGCTAATTGTTGATGATTTTAGTAGGGTAATATGGGTATATTTCTTGGTCTTGAAGTGTGAAGCATTCTCATATGGGTGTATTTATGCTAATTATTGATGATTTTAGCAGGATGACGTGGGCATATTTCTTGGCCTTGAAGTCCGAAGCATTCTCACATTTTAAGGGTTGGTTGATCTTCAAAGAGAATAGGTCTAGCAGGAAACTCAAGACCCTACGTTCTAGCAAGGGAGGGGAGTTTGTCTCCCAAGAGCTAACTCGTTTTTTTGTAGATCTTGGCATTCACTTGGAGTTTGCCAATACGAATTCCTCTTAGGAGAATGGTATAGTTGAGTGGAAGAATTGCAGTGTGATCGAGATGGCGCGGACTATGATAGAGCATTGGCAGACACCTTAGTGTCTTTGGGCCGAAGCAGTGGCCACTATTGTCCACATCCTTAATCGATCCCCTACCTCGATCGTGGTTGGTATGACCCCTTTTAAGACTTATTTTGGACAAAAGCCGGATGTCTCTTATTTTAGGGTGTTTGGGTGTGGTGCGTGTCTTCACATCTGGAAGAAGAAGAGGGACAAGTTTAAGCTAGCTTTCAAGAAACATGTGTTTGTGGGATATAGCTCGCGGTCCAAGGGATACATGCTTTATGATCCTGCTTCTCGAGAGATGTACATGAGTTGAGTTTTTTTGTTCGTGGAGTTTCCAGTTGGAGAAAGAGGTGTTGAGCATCTTGTTCTTGGAGATCTAGGTGATAGTTGTGCAGCTGCGCTAATTCCTTTGGAGACTTTGCCTATTGAGGGTCCACCCTCAATGGAGAAGAATGTTGCTTCTCCGCCACATTCACTTGTTGAGTTGGTCTTGGTGGATCTTCCAGAGACTTTGATAGATGAAGAGCGGCGGGGCGAGTATTGACCTCCTTGTTGGGCTTGCAATGCACTGTGTGACTTAGGGATTGAGAGAGTTGCTAAGGATTGGCAGTCGCAGGATGGCATGCGATGTTCTCAAAGGAACCAAACACATTCCACCGAGCTTGTTCGTACTAACTATTGTTTGATGACTCGTGCCATGCAAGATAGGGAGCCTTGAAGGAGGCTTTGTAGTCACAACATTGGAAGAAGGCTATGGAGGAGGAGTTGGATGCTATTGAGTGGAATGGCACTTGGGATCTTGTGCTTTGGCCCGTTCATAAGAAGGTGATCTATGTTAAATGGATCTCTAAGACCAAATATCACAGTGATGGCACTCTTGATAAGCAAAAGTCATTGGCTCGTTGGAAAAGGCTTCACACAGTGGTCAAGGGTGGTTTTCCATGATACCTTTGTACCTACAGCTCGGATGGCTACCATTAGGGCTATTCTTGCCCTAGCCAACCATAGGAGATAGCCGGTTTATTAGCTTGATGTGAAGTCTGCCTTCCTAAATGGTGATTTGAAGGAGGAGCTCTACGTTGAGTAGCCTCTTGGCTGTTTCTCACGAGATGGACAGGTGTACATGTTGAAGAAGTCCCTCAAAATACACACTTTACTACGTTCCAATGAAGTATTGAAGGGCAGTGCATGAATATGTTGAATTGGGAGAGAACAAACTAAAGCTCTAGCCTTGTGTGACATAGACAAATCAATCCTTCACAACTTGTTGATATAAAGTAGTGTCAAAGGATCCACTGCCATCATTAGAAGTGAATTTGGAACCAAGCTTAAAGGGAGTAGATATGGGCTTGCAATCCTTGAATTGAAAGGAGTGAAGAAGTTGTCAAATGTACTTGGATTGTGTCATGATGTTACCCCACTCAATGGTGGCAAATTGGATATCCAAGTAATAATGAGTAAGACCAAGATCTATCATGGCGAAGGTCTGTTGTAAATCGGCCTTAAAAATGTTAAGAGTTTGACAACATTGGTCCTAGTGACAAGCATGTTATCAATGTAAAGTACATGAATAGTAAAATCAAATCCCTAATGTCGTGTGTAAAGAGTAACCTTTGTAGGGCTGTTTTGATCTGATGGTGAGTGATGATGGCTCGAATTTACAAGAAGTAAGGATGTCGAGCACAACTACCACGTGTTGGGTGTTGTGCTCTATGTAGTGTGGTTGCCTAGTCTACTATGATCCTTTTGACTCGAGGATGGAGTATGACTGCCTTGTAGAAGGAAGAAAGATGCGGGGTCCTTTATTCGGATTCTAATCCAAAATGAGCTGTTTTTCTCTTTATAATTTATTCAATTCTCAAAGGAGTTACGTTCCAAGGGGGTTTTTAACCACTTCTTCATGGCCTTTCCATCAAGCCCACAAGCCATGCTCAAGTCTCTAGCCCTTGATTACATGTACTGTGTGTCTCTAAACCACACTAGCTCTTGATCAACCCCTAAGCATGCATATACACCTTTGAATCATGCCCTTGGTCATGTGCATGGTAGCTTAAAGTTTATGCCGTCTAATTTTCTTTTTCTTTTTTGTTTTATGTATCTTCATGGCACCGATACCCCCTTGTGTGGACAATCTGTATCCAAATCATACACATACAATATTGTTAGTAGTCGTGTGTCTTGCACAATCATTTCCTACCTGTGAGTCTTAGTCTGAGTTAGATGGGGACATTAGGAGCTTTGACACTTAGTTTGCCATGTGTTTTGATGGAGGAGGCAACTCTATTTAGAGCAGGCATTTCTTTTTAGGTCAGTTTTAGGTGTGTTCACACTGGCTGAGTTATTTTCCAGTCCATTGCATTTCGTTTTCAGTAATTGGAGGCTGCGTTCACACTAGCAAATGGTGCAATCAGCATTTTAGGTGGCGAGTGGCATTTCTTGATTATTTATCACTGATTATCAGGTCAGCTAGCATTTTTAGGCCCAGTTTGAGCAGGTCGATTAGTTTCTAGTATTTTTGGCTATTTATAGCCTGCCTCTAGTAGCTGGTCATCATTTTGCCTTCCAAATTTCAACACAGTTCAACATTTAAGGACTTTCCTCCGTTTTTCAATGTTGCCTTCCGTTATCGGTTTGTGTTGAGCTAAATTACCATTAGCTTTTATTAAACAATGCCGAAACTCAAGCTAATTATTGAATTTTAACCATTCTTTTAAGCTAGGAGCGGTTCAACAGAGTTTTAGTGTCCCACATGTAATCCTTAACTTGGGAGGCTTCAAACTTTCTATAAATAGATAACTTGCCATCCCATTCAATCAATCTCGTTTTTGTAGATTTCATTTGATCTAGCTTTGCTATCCACACCCCCTTCATGAAGGACATCTCAGCTAAAGTTGCACGACATTGTCTTCATCCATTTGGCTCTTGTTTCCAGCCTTCTCTTTGTAGTTCTCACCCCAAGGAGCTGTCACCAGCTGTTGCCTACTCTCTAGAGCTGGCCTTTTAGCTTGGCGGTGTGCATCATCTATCCAAAAGGCTCTGTTTTGCTCCAGAAGTCTGCCTTTGACACTTCATGCTGCATTTAACACTTCCTAGTGCTCTCCTGTCTGTCGCCCAACTATTGGAGGCTATGTTTCGTAGTTTTCTCTCTCCTCATTACTTAGTCTGCCGCAGACCCGGTATCTACTGCTGCAAGACATCTTCGTAGGCGGATCCCTCGGAGAATGACACACTCTCAAGCTCATTACCTTTGCCTCGGTCCATGAGACACGAGAGTTCGTGGTATAATAGTTATTCATTGCATAGTGTGTTAGTTGCATCAACATTGTTTTATTTAAATTCATTCATTTTAGACTTTTCACTGTGGTTATTATCTTTGAGTTACTCCAACTCTAACGATGCTCTGTTCACTTTGTGCTTTTTCATATGATTGAATTGTGTTTTTGTATTAGGGTATTTCTTTACATGGTATTAGAGCTAGGATCTCTTCGAAGAAACCTTGGTCTTTGATCTAAAAGACATTCGCAAGAAGCATGAACAAGAAGAGGCCAAGATGACTTCGAACATGATATCACCACTTCATTCTCTTGAGCCAAATTGATTGAGAAATGAGTCGAAAAGGGTTGCAGAGTCTACTCCACCAACTTTGGACATGGTAGACAATGGACTACCATGGAGTCTAAAGACCCTACGAGATTTAAAGAGCCGAATACAACCTCATCCTCATCTATTGAGCTCAACAACAAATTGAAGGTAAATTTGAGTTTTTTCCTTTAGATTCAGTGTATTGGTCTAATGATTTTGCATGAACGAGGGAAGCTCCACTAAGAACTGGCTATTGTGACATGAAATCTGGTATGGGTACAAACTCTTCACGTCTTTATCACTTTCATTTCCATCTCTATCTCTTTCATCTATTCCATTGACATCTCCATCTTCATTCACTCCTATGTCACGTACGTAAAACAACACTTCTCCATTTTTTGAGTGTACTTCCTCTTTTTAGCAAGATGTAGGTGATCCTCATAAAAAAGGGACTATGCAAACATGCTTTTGGTTCATAAGTCTTGAAGAAAATAGATTTTTGTTTTTGAACACAAAGAAAGATTTTGAGTACAAAAGATTAACTCAGCCACCTATAAGTTCTCTCTCTTCTTTTCTTTTAGCTATCCCTCCTCAAGGTTATTTTGAAGCAGGTGAACCATCTTCAATGCATTTAATTGACAAAAAGAATCAAAATCATTCGAATATGGAGGAGTTTGAATAAATAGATAAAAAAATGCAAGTAATGCATTAGGTTAGCTAGCATTTAATGTTGGTTGGCCAACATAAAATGCCTAAATATCACTAAAATACTTAGCTTAGCCCAAACTCATACATGAGTTGATAATACTACTAACAATTATGTAGCACATTTTGAGCTGAATAGTTGGCAAGAGGCTCTCCAACATTCCCAACAGTGAGAGGCCCAGGAGAAGGAGCTAGAGAGTATTGACCAAAATGCAACTTTGGCTTTAGTAAGTCATTCAAGTCACAAGAAAGTCATTAGGACGATGTGGATCTTTAGGACCAAGCTAAAGGCTAATAAGACCTTAGATAAGTACAAGGCTTACCTTTTTGTGCAAGGGGTTTTGACAAAAGTAAGGCATTGACTATGAACAAGCCCTTGCTCCTATTGCGTGGTTGATATCATTGTGTTTGTTGGTTGCGCTAGCTACTTACCATAGTTGGCCGATCTATCAAATGGATGATAAGAGTGTGTTTTTGATCGGTCATTTGGAGGAGGAAGTCTACATGGAGTAGCTATTTGGATTTTCTTCTGTTGATTACAAAGGAAATGTTTTTTGCTTGCAGAAAGCTCTTTATGGGATGGAGCAAACACCCCATCTTGGTTCTAGAAGATGGACGATTCCTTCAAAGTCATGGATATCATTCTACTTCTTACGACCGGAACTTACCTGTAGATGTAGTAGAGAAATTGCTTTGGTTGTTTCATACTAGGCCAAATTTAGTATACTCAATTAGTTTGCCCAGTTAGTAATTCATTGCACCTATGATGTCCCATTGGATTGCATGTCTTTATATTTTGAGATATTTGAGGTGTATCTGTTTTTATGGACTAACTTTTGATTCTAGTTTTATTTGCATGGATATACCGATTCTGATTGGGTAGGAGATCTTAATACCTGACATTCCTTGACAGCTATATCTTTACCTTGGGCAGAGTTTCCATCTCTTGGCCCAACCTAAGTAGGAGATGGTGACTGCTTCCATGGTCGAGCTAAGTATAGGGCTCTCTTTTATGGTACCATCGAGGCCATCTACGTGATTAACTTATTGGTGGCACTACAATTGCTGTGTGTTGTACCAATTGTTCTTTATTGCAACAACTAGAGTGCGATTGTACTAGCTGGTAGGGCCATTATCACTCTTCAGACATAGCATGTTGGAGTACATTTTCATTTCACCAAAGAGCAAGTTGAGCTAGGCACCATTCGTCTTGATTTTGTGCCTTCATCAGACAATTTTACAAATATATTGACCAAGGCAAATTGGGGCTACAATTCTTGCTATCCAAGATTAGCTTGGGAACATCTTTCCCTACTTCTTTAGACTGATGGAGAGAGAGTGCTTTCCTCTAGCTTTTCCTTCCAGTTTGAGAGGGGATGACTATCTTTTGTTAATGGTGATAGGGTGTTGCTCACAGTTTTTATTTAAGATATTACATATATTGTACTTTGTATCTTCATCCGCATCGTCAGGATGACCATGATTAAAGGGTGCTTGGACAAGTGAACATTTCCTTGCGAGGGCATTGTCCAAGTGGCGTTGTTGAATCGCATTTTGCATAAGCATGATCACCCGTGCATTGCCTTTTGCATAACTCAGTACATTGGCATTCTATTCTTGTAAACATGCATTTGTGTACATTTATTTCTTTTTAGACTTGGAGTGGCCGACTCTTGATCCATCATATTTGTGGTAGGGCACATGGCACAGTCTTTGAGGCAATCTCGCTTACTTGCTTAGCTCGTCTAGCTTGCTTACTGCCATAGTTACTAGGAACGAGGAACGGCAACGGAGGGAACTGTATATATATACATACATACATACATACATAATATATATATATATATATATATATATATATATATATATATATATATATATATATATATATAGAGAGAGAGAGAGAGAGAGAGAGAGAGAGAGAGAGAGAGAGAGAGAGAGAGAGAGAGAGAGTCAACACTTGTCTTAGAATCTAGAACCATAATTCGTGAAATTAGACTCTGGAGACATAATAATCAAGTTTCAACAATAATAAAGATTCAAAACATTGTAACTAGCAATGGATTGTCGCATTGATGATTCAATATTGTAATCAACAATGTTGCATAAGTCCAACTGGCAACAAGTGTGCATTGCAAAGACACAAAACATGCACTAAACTTTAAAGGCTAAATGGTAAAGATCCAAGTTACAAGAGCTCTAATTTCCAAGTCAATACTCTAAAGTTCCAAAAGGCTAGCTGCTAAGTGCTTTGATTCATGGAAGATAGCTCCACTGTGCCTGAATGCTCATCCTGCTGAACAACATCCTACCCATCACCATCACCATCACCATCATCGTCATCTTTTTCCAGTATAAAAGAATCAACCTTTGCAGCTAATGTATGAGCTAGCAAGCGAAGATTGGAGCTTACATAAACTAGGTCATTCGTCTTCATTGTACCAAGACGATTTCTTTTCTTTGAGTAAATGTGATTGAATGAGCTCCATAGTTGCTCTAAACAAGAAGAGCTAATTGTTTGACTAAGAATACGAATAGCCAAACTCTGCAACTCTGGAGCTTCTGCCCCGTAGTCCTCCCACCATGAAGCAGCCCCAATATTTGTCCTGTCCTCTAGGGCATCCTCTGTACCAAACATCCCTAATGTTTGCCGATATACAGAGAGTTGATTTTGAATTTTGCGTTGCATTTCATGGCTAGGATAAAGCCTTGCAAGCAATGTGTTCTAAGCCTTGACCACCTCAAGGTCTCTTTCTTGCATCTTTCCTTGAAACTTAGGATCAAGCACATATGCTGCAGCATGCATAGGAGAGTCGTACTCATTCCATCTGCTGATGCGTAACTCCTTGATTTGCTCATACCTATTTGCATTTGGTTCCAAACTCTCCAACCTCTCAATCATGCAATCCATACCTTCATAGATCTTCCCAATGCATGGATCCACGCCATCTGCAAGCCTCAACATGTGCATAATAGGATCAACCATTTGGTTGGTGCGATTCACCTCATCCCAAAAATCTCTATCAGAGACATATGCATTACATAACATAGCAATAGTAGTGGTAGTCCTAGTCCAATTTTCATACTCATCACTAGCAAATAGCTCCCTAATTGCACCTTTGCAATAGTGCAATCGATCAAGCATAAGAAAGTTATATGTAAGTCGTGTATCCATGTATTCAAGAAGTTTTTTGTCACTTCTCTTGCGAAACTCAACATGCAAGTATTGATGATTATATATAAATGTGATAATCTTGTTGCCTTTGGCAACAAGAGATGCAATCCATGGCAAGTCCCCAATATCCTTCAACAAGTTATTCAAGCAATGCGCCATGCATTGACTAAAGGTGATATGTGGATACATTGCCATTTAAATGTTTCATGCTACCCTGTTTGTAGGTTCACCATATCTGCCACAAACTGCACTACATTTTCTACCCCAACAACCTGCACTGGCTCGCACCACTCGGATGCCAATACATTTGCACTGTTTCCAGTCTCTGAAGCATTATGACTACCAATGAAGTATACATCCCCATGAGAATATGCGACAACACCATGTATGGACCTATGGCATGTATCACTCCATCCATCTGCTATCAATGTCACTCCATTTCTTGCCCATTGATTGCGAATATTTGCTGTTGCAATCTCTATGGCTGCTTTCTTCTTCTGAAGTAATGTAGTCCTGATAGTTTTTGATGAAGGGGGCTTATATGTGGGTCCATACTCTGCAATCTTTGTCACCATATTTAAAAAATAAGGTGACTTGGCTGATTTGAGTGCAATATGGTCATGGTAAAAAAAGTGTGCCACTGTTGCATCTGTTTCCTATTTTTTCTTTGGTGCAATGAACTTTGTCTAACACCATGACCTGCTGCCATTGATGGCCCACGAGAAGGCTGCGTAGTCACTAATCATGGTGGTCTTTTGCATGAAGCACCATGCCTTGCTAGCCTTGGAGTCCATGTTGTTGGATCCATTGCTATATTTGGCGTCCTCATGGCATGTGAATTCCCCATAGAAGTGGCTATGCGGTCAAGTAACTCCTGCCTTTTCTCAATTAATACATTGGTGCAAAAACGCACCTCTTTCCCCTCCTCATGTAGAAGATGGGCTCTCACTTTATCAGGCCCACTAGTGCAAGCATAAGAGCAAAGTTTGCATTTCCAAGGGCAAGCCCCTCCACCTCTCAATGGCACCCCTGCATCTACCTCATTCCACCATGACCAAGTAGTGCTTTGACTTCGTCCAGTTGTTGACGAAGTACCTGCTAAGGATGATGAAGATCCCATAGATGTCAATGCTGCCATCTATATAGAAATGACAAATAATCAGTAAACTTCAATGAAATTACAGAAATTTGCACCCAAAATTTCAACATCCATGTGTCAAAGTTCAATGAAATTGCAGAAATTTCAACCAAAGTTGAAAGTTTAATGAAATTGCAGAAATTTCAGCCAAAATTTCAACACGAGCATCGAGAATCGAGATTTCTCGGACGCCACCTAATCGTGGGCGAGAGTCAGGCCAAGCAAGCAAGAGAGGTGGGCCGCACGCAAGGTAGGCGAGAGAGGCAGGCGGGGTAGGCAGGGCCTAGGTGAGGCAGGTGGAGCAGGCGAGTGAAGCGGGAGTAGGCGGGCGACAGGCGAGGAGAAGCGGGAGTAGGCGTACGATAGGCAGAGTAGCGGGCGACAAGTGGGAGAAGCGACATAGGCAGGCAACAGGTGGACGGGAGTAGACTGCAAGCGACAGGTGGGAGTAGCGGGCAACACGGCCCATTTAAAAAAAATTAATAGCTATTGCTGGAATGGCTGTTCCAAACATGGAAGGTCTTGTAACGGGAGGGAATGGCCAGGGAACGAGACAAGGAACAGGGGGGAATGGCCAGGGAATGGGACAAGGAACATGAGGGAATGTTTCGCCAGTGTTTCTTGGGCTCGAACCTCTTGAAACATGTTAATCCGTTCCTATGTGCCAGAATGGGCGTTCCTTGTCTCTATGAGATCTCCTCATCAATGTCACCATGCAGAAAAGCTATTTTCACATCCATTTGGTATAGCTCTAAATCCAATACAGTTGTGAGAGCAAAAAACACACGTAGAGTGGTAATCTTCACAACAGGTGAGAAGACCTCTTGGAAGTTAATCCCTTCCTTCTGTGCATACCCTTTGGCGACTAGTCTTGCCTTGTACTTGGGTTTCCCATCAACTGTCTTTACTTTGTAAACCCATTTGTTTGGAAGAGGCTTTCTTCCTTTGGGCAACGACACAAGATTCCAAGTATCATTAGCATACATAGATTTAATCTCTTCTTGCATAGCTAGCTCCCACTTATTGCTGAATTTGCATGACTTGGCCTCTTTCTATGTAAGAGGCTCGCCCTCATCTGTAAGCATCACATAGTGCAAAGAGGGGTTATACCTATGTGGCTGCCCTCTTAAGTGTGTAGACTTGCGTACCCAATGATCTACATTCTTAGGAATCGGGTCTACATCTAGAGGCATGTTATTTTCAGCATTTATTGACTGCTGTAAGCCATTTTCGGCATGCTGTTCATCCTGTACAGCACCTTCATTTCCATTTTCAACACCTGCATTTTCATAATCAGCAAGTCTATCTTGCTGTCCATGACCTCCTTGTGCTTCTATTTGCTTTCCATCATCATCTGGCTCAAAAATAACTGGCTGATCATCAGTCTCAGCTTGTGGTACAACATCATGAGACTCATCATTTGAAGTAATAGATGGCTGCAAATTTTGAAATTTGACCTTTTTCATGTTTACATTAGAGGCTAAAGTACTTTTCAGCAACTTTGCCTCATTAAACACAACATTACGGCTGCGAAGAATTTTCTTGAACTGTGGTAACCACACTCTATAGCCAAATTCACCCTCATCACCATAGCCCATGAAAATGCCTTTGGTGGATTTTGGGTCAAGTTTACTCCTCAGCTCATCTCTAACATGCACAAAAGCATCACAATCGAATATCCATAAATGGTCATATGAGGCCGATTTGCTAGACCAAACCTCCTCAGGGATGCCATTATTTAAGGACCTGTTTGGAGAGCTTTTGCAAATGTGAACAGCGGTTTTAAGTGCCTCTCGCCAAAATTCATGAGGGAGATTAGTAGTGGACAGCATGCATTGCACTCTCTCACATAAAGTCCTATTTTATCTTTCAGCCACACCATTTGAAGAAGGGCTGTAAGGAGCTGTAAGCTCCCTCTTGATTCCATGCAAGTCACAAAAAGACTTAAACTCAGTAGATGTGAACTCACCTCCATTATCAGTTCTCAAGCATTTCAGCTTTCTACCTGTGTGAGTGGTCATAAATGCATGAAAAGTTTTAAAAACTAGAAACACTTCACTTTTCTTTTTCAATAGATAAACCCAAATCTTCCTAGAACAATCATCAATAAAAGAGACAAAATATGCAGCACCACCTAATGATTTCACGGGCATACTACATACATCGGAATGCACTAAAGTCCAAGAAATTGGACTTATGGGAGACACCAGAGTAAAATGAATTTTTCATTTGCTTTCCAAACTAACAGTCATTACAAGAATCAAGTTTAGAGCCTTTTCCATCAGTCCTCTTCAAAGAGGTAAGGACATCAAGTCCTTTCTAGCTCATATGGCCTAATCTCTTGTGCCACAACTCCAAATGATAGCCAATTTCAGCAATTGCAAGAAACTTGCCATTCAAACCTTTATAGTGTAGACAATACAAAGTGCTCTTCTTGATTCCTTTTGCAATCAGCATGGAACCCTTTTTCAATTTCCACAGACCACCACCAAACAGTGTAGTGTAACCATGCAAGTCAGGTTGTTCAACAGATAGTAAACTCTTCTTGATGCAAGGCACATATCTGACATCTTTCAACATAAGCTCTTGCAGCATGGAACCCTTTTTCAATTTCCACAGACCACTACCAAACAGTGTAGTGTAACCATGCAAGTCAAGTTGTCCAACAGATAGTAAACTCTTCTTGATGCAAGTCACATATTTGACATCTTTCAACACAAGCTCTTGTCCATTATCCAAAGACAAGTGTACAGTTCCTATGCCATCAATGCTATAAGCATGGTTATTTTAAGATATACTTTTTCACAACTACCTACATTGAACATAGCAAAACACTCCAAGCAAGGAGTTACATGGAAAGAGGCACTAGAGTCTACAATCCAAGTCTGAGTGACACCATCATCAACTGACAGAAGTGCATTAATCTCATCAGCCTTGGTAATCTGCATATCCTGCATGTGACATACAAGGGCATCATAATCTATTGCACATTGTACATCAGCCTCTGAATCCGAGAGCTCCTCTATGATTACACTGGAGGGCACATTGACCTTTTTCTTGCCTTTGATTGCCTCAAATGCATCTGTCTTATCCTCTTTCTTCTTTTTGTCTCCTGCATTTTTATTTCTCTCTTGTTCCTTCTTGTAGTACCTGTAATCAGGCTTCTTGTGGCCCTTCCGACCACACTGATAGCAAGTAACATCACTCTTTTCCTTTCCTTTGCTCTCGCTTCTACTTCTCTGTCTAGCATTTGCATTTTTTTTTTCAACCTTGCCTCTAACATTGTAAGTTGAGTTGCTGCCTTCTCCACTAGACTTTCGTCTAATTTCTTGATTCAAGATTAAACCCCTCACACCATCATATGAGAGATTGGGGTTATTACTGAGAGAAACTACCAAGGTCTCCCATGAATCCGGCAGTGCCATGATCAGAAAGATCGCCCTTAGCTTATCATCAAAATCCAAATTAGCATCCTTGAACCGATTTAAAATACCAGTAAATGCACTCAAGTGCTTAGCTGTAGGCTTGGACTCATCCAGTCATATATTCACCAACTTGCCCATTAAATGCACCTGATTAACAGACATGGTGATCTCATAGGTAGTTTTCAACTTCTCCCATATTGCATGACCTATATCTAAGCCCTTAATATCTATCAAAATGCCATCAGTGACACCCATCTTTTTATAAGCCATAGCCTTTTTGTTGACTTTGGCCAATTTGCATCAGACATTTGTGAGGGTTTATCTTCCTACAAAGCCTCCTCACAATCCTTTAAGAACAATATGCCATGCATATGGCCTTTCCAAAGATTAAAGCCATGACTATCAAACCGTTTGATTTCCATTAAACTCTTAATGTCAGAATTGGAAGAAGTTACAACCATTTTTATCACAAGCACGTGTGAATGCATTGAATTGCAAGGACATAAGCTGAACGAGAAAATACAGTGCTGTTCTTGCCTAACCAGCAATAAACCTCTGTTGTTTTTACATAAACCAGCCACCACACGGGCAAATATTGCAGAAATTTACCAAAATCTGCACAAAATCCCAAATTTCCAAGTCCAATAGTGTTGTAAATGTTAGCCAATCTGACCTAGCCAAGCAAAATTTCATCAATACATGAAAAGTGTCAATTTTTCCAGGTCCAATGTCAAGAAATTTTGCTTAGATAAGCAAAATTCCAACAAATTTGACAAAATCCCAAATTCAACTGAGGTCAACATGCACAATGTTTGCAATTTTTGACACAAATGTCACTGCCAAGCTTAAATAGCATAAAATGTGGGAAAAGCCCAAAATTTCCTGAAGTAGATTTGCATAGATTTGTAATCTGTGCTTATGCGTGTGAATGCGCGGAAGGGGAAAAATAATAATGAATTGACATTTTTGATTTTCAAAAAAATGGGGGATGGGGCCATTGACCTGCCCGTCCTGTCAGCCCGTACAGCCCATGTCACCTTGCCACACGTAGCCTCCTCCCGTCTCGTCCCATTGATCCCGGCTGGACCTCGTCGCCACGCGTAGCTCCCACGTTGGTCCCTGCTGAATCCTGTTGCCTGGTCTCGAGCAGGTCCAGTCCTCACGCTAACTTGGAGCCAGTTCTGTCAGATGTCAGTGATATGCATCTTCGTCACGCGTGGCTCCTGTCACCTGCTTGCTGGCGTCAAGACCTGTTGCCTTCCCTGTTGGTCTCGAAAAGTGTGTAGAACTTGGCTCTGATACTAGTTGTTGTGAGTACACGCGGCTAGAGGAAGCGTGAAGATTTGCAGTAGGAGAAGTGTGTAGGTGAGTGAGAGCGACAGAGAGAGAATACGATTTGATTTGGGTGTATCGACAATGTGTTGGTACACAAAGAATAAAATGTATTTATACTTAGGGTACGTAAGGGTGCATTCACATGTACAACATAATAATACACGTGTACGATACACGGAGATGAATAAAGGATCTTTACATTCCAACACTTAGATGTTTTCTCCACATAGTGTATTTTCTTCATTATCGATACCTAGTAGTGATTGGGATAGGCTTGTTTATTTTGTGAAGATCTTGGGGCTTATCATTCTTCTCTCCCCTCAAAGTACTGTTACTGAATTAACCAAACACTTTTTGAAAACACTTAATGTTAAATCTTTTAAAAAACAAAATAAAAAGTACTTTACTTTGAGAAAAAAAAAGGTACTCCATTGTATTTCCATGCATCTTAAATCTTACTATGCTTGTTGCCGTCTTAAAAAATCTATCCAAGATATTTGCCCAACATCTTCAATAAGCAAGTCAAGGCAATAGGATGCACATGGAGTCCATACAATGCTAGGAAACTCCTCCTCAAGCATACGTCCCATAGACGTACAATTGCTTCCATTATTCATCACCACCTGCACCACATTTGGATTTCTACGTCCATGATGACCTGTCGCAAGCTCCTGTGATAGTAAGGCTTGAGGCAGAGGCATTGATGACCTTAATGAACATGGTATCTTTACATGAAGATACCAAAGCATTGTAAACATTCCTTCGACGTATATTTCGTCATCCATCGCATAATATTGTGCATCCATATTTCACCCATGTTTTCTTCAAGGGTTCTAATTGAGCCTCTATGGATGCTTTCTTATTTTGAAGCTCTTGTGTGCGTAATGGGCCTTTCCACTAACACTCTATGCGGCTCACTGCCATGATTGTCTTCTTTCATTGATGTGTAGTGGCCACATTGAAAGGGATAGCACACCAAATAAATAAGCATGTGAGTTTCCTAGTTGGCTCCACAATTGCCTGTCTCTGAAGTCCTGCATGGACACTTGCACCATCTAAGGAGCCCTTTTGTCCACCATCACTAGAAGATGGCAACGGGGTCCTTTTTGCACTTGGACTCGATACGGATATGGATGCACTTCTTTTTGATGGGCCATTGGTATCTCCAATTCGGCTAGTATCACTAGGCCCACTAGCCTCTCCTTGCCCCACTTGTGCTTCATTAGCCCAATGTGGTGTTGGATGAGAGGATTCATCCTCTTCTAGCTTAATACCCATACGCTTTCGATGCCAACGATGGAGACTTATCGTTACTTCTGCCAACACGTTTGCGCTAGGTCCGATGTCTTTGTTGGGAACACACGCCAAGTGGTGTTTCATGCGCATTATGCTCTCCAATTTCTCCAATCCACAATAGTTGCACTGCCACTTCTTTGATCCATCGGAGCCCTTTTATCCCTTGATTGGAGTGACGTGCCTCCAATATGGATCCGATGCCATGATATGATGATTAGTCTTTAGGTAATGGATTATGGGAAGAAGAAAAAAAAAGTAGTGGTAGTGGTAGTGGAAACGGAAGTGGGAGTCGAAGTGGTAGAAGAAGAAGAAGAAGAAGAAAGAGAAGAAAAAGAAGAAGAAGAAGAAGAAAAAGAGGAGGAGGAGGAGGTGGCAGCGGCGGCGGCGGGAGTTGGAGTGTGCCGTGGGACTGGGGAGCTGGAGTGAACACGCTACCGCTTGCTAGGACTTGGAGTCTTTGAACTGGACTCAAATTGCGAGTCCGGCGCGTTGGATAATCAGCCCCAAAACGGACCCTAGGATTGTGAAACAACGGTCTGTTGTTTCCATTCCAGTCTGAAACGGCCGGTCCTTTTCGGGGCTGCTAGAACGGTGTTTCGGGATACTGTGATGCCTTGGCTGCTTTGGGATGGAATGCCTTGGGAAAGGAAAAGGAAAAGGGTTTGGACTTGTTTACAGTTCCTTTTTGGTTGCAATTTTGGGCCTAAGAAGGGGTGTTGAGCTAAATTACCATTAGCTTTCATTAAACAAGTTCCAAAACTCAGGTTAATTACTGAATTTTAACCCTGTTCTAGACCAAGAGTGGTTTGAGAGAGTTTCGGTGTTCCACATGTAAACCTTGATTTGGGAGGCCCCAAACTTTTTATAAATAGACAACCTGCCCTCCCATTTAGTTGATCTCGTTTTTGCAGGTTTAAGGTGATCTATCTTTGTTGCCCACACTCCATTCATGGAAGACATCTCAGTTGAAGCTGCCCAACATTGTCTTCATCCATCTAGCACTTGTTTCTAGTCTCTCCTTCATAGGTTTTACCCCCAGGAGCCGTCACCCGCTGTCGTCTATCCTCCAGGAGTTTGCATTTCAGCTTTGCGGCCTACATCATTTGCATTTCTTGCTCCTACATCATCTCTAGTGGCTAGTGACCTTTGCAGAAGGCTGCATTTTTCTCTAGAAGGCTGTATTTGACACTTCTTGTTGTGTTTGCCAATTCTATGGATAGAGCTCAATGTTTTAGTCAATTGGTTTGTCGTGTGAGCACAACTATGTTAATAAGTTGTATCACCACTTCTAGAGTTAGTTCTAGAGTTAGCTTAACTTCTGTTCAGTTAGGGGTTTGGTCTACCTTAGACTTGAGGCTGTACTTTCACTCTATCACTTTCAATTTAGCTAGTACAATCTCCAGGAGCCGTCATCCGCTGTCGTCTACCCTCCAAGAGTTTGCATTTCAGCTTTGCGGCCTACATCATTTGCGTTTCTTGCTCCTACATCATCTCTAGTGGCTAGTGACCTTTGCAGAAGGCTGCATTTTTCTCTAGAAGGTTGTATTTGACACTTCTTGCTGTGTTTGCCAAATCTATGGATAGAGCTCAATGTTTTAGTCAATTGGTTTGTCGTGTGAACACAACTATGTTAATAAGTTGTATGACCACTTCTAGAGTTAGTTCTAGAGTTAGCTTAACTTCTATTCAGTTAGGGGTTTAGTCTACCTTAGACCTGAGGTCATACTTTCACTCTATCACTTTCAATTTAGCTAGTACAATCTATCGGCTTCTACTCATTGTCTACTCTCTCTCTCTCTCTCTCTCGTTTCTCTCTCCTCCATACCTCGTCACTTTCCAACATCTCTCTAATTCCGTCTTCGGTAAGGAAAAATATCCCACTACCATCTAGCCACATATGAAGATCTTGTTTCATTTTCTTAGGTTTTGGGGCAGCTGGCACAACTTGGTTATCGAGAATGCATTCGAAGTTTCCCGTTCTTCTTGGGTACTACCACGATGGGCGAAACCCATTCATTGTTAGCCACGGGATAAATGAACTCGCCTTCAAGAAGTTTTAATAATTCAGCCTTCACCAGAGTAGAATAATTAGGATTCATACGCCTTTGTCTTTGCCTTACAGGTTTGGCATCAGACTCTAGGTTAATGTGATGTTGGCATACCGTGGGATCAATCCCCTTTAGATCTTTATATGACCAAGCAAGCACGTCTAAGTTCTCTTTGAGTAGGTCTTGTAGGACCACTAGTTTTTCTTCTGGAAGATTGAGACCCACCTTTAGGTGACGTTCAATACCATCAGTATCCAGGAACGTCACTTGTCTTTCACCTTCCACTTCGCGGATAAATGTCCCACGGATTGCTTCTGGATAGATGTCTGACTCTTTAAACGAGCTCGACTAGGCATACAAGCTACCCATAAGATCTCTTGTGACATTCAATCTCATGGATAGTGTAGTTAAACTATCATAGTAAAAACTATATCGCTAAGAAACTTGTTTCCAAACTAGTAAGGATAAAAAATTTATTAGTACAAAGATTGATCTTAAAAACATCTCTATAAGATATGTGAGAGTGCCTAATGGAAGAGGAACATGAACAAGGAGAAACAAGGGAACGAAAGACTACAACAAAATGTGCACGGATTCTGAATGATAGCTGAACACAAAGGTGGACTGATCAATCCCTACATGCAACTCAAGGCATTAATGAGGGCACCGGATCATGCCGAAAGACAGAAGACACCACCAAGAGATGGAGGAAATTCTTGAAAAGTAGAATGACGGTGACCACTGGAGACAAGCTATAAATAGCCAAAGATGCTAGAAACTAGCGGACTTCGTCAAACTGGACCTAAAAATGCTGGCCAACCTGATCATTAGGGATAAAATTGTCGAGACATGCTGGTCGGCAAACTTCCTTGATTTTGGTTCTTGAATGCTTCAAAGAAGTAGCGGAATCGGTCGATTTCTACCGGAAGCCTCATAAAGTGCTTCATTTTGGGTTGAATCCCATAGGATTTCACCTAAATCGCCCATATTTTTGGTTGGGCCGAGAAATCTTGCTAAACGGTAGCGAAATGGCTTGTACAGAATGGGCTTCTCAGAAAGGGAGGAAGAAAAAATGGCAGGATTTCGACTCCACACTGGTTTCTAACACTTCAGCTCAATTGAATGATCAAGAGGAGCCTCTGTTTGAGCCTCTAAAGATAGAGGATTCGTTCTTACCAAACGCAGGGTACAACTCCTTGTCGTACTGCGCTCTGTGCATGTTTCTGCATGACGGGAAAGGTGAAAAGGCTGATCGCACCATCTCATTGTGTAAACACATGTCACAACCTCCAAACACATTGAAAAAGAAATGAAGTGGCCTAGAAAATAACTCGGGAGTCGGCTTGTCTAAACACACCTAAAATTGACTCAAAAAGAAATTCATGCTCTAAACAAGGTTGCCTTCTCAAGCAAATCACATGATAGACCAAGTGTTAGAGTTCCTAATATCCCCATTTGACTCAAGCTAAGGTTCACAAGTAAGAGATGATTGTGCAAGACACACACAACTACTAATACCTCTTAGATCTTCAATGTGGTGGAAGGCCAAAGAAGATGGAAAGGGTCCAAGGGTGGAAAAAAAGTACCAATGCTGATAAAGTCCATTGATTTCATACCTCAATGAAGAAGCTCCCCATGATACTAGGGATCCCCCTCATAAACACAAGGGGCCAAGAAATCTGCAGCAACATCACTGATATCATCTCCCCCTAAAAGGAATGGGGGGTGCAAGGGAACCATAGGAGGACATGCCGGGGATGCAATGTTACCTTTGGGATAGATGGTGCATAATCCGAAATGGGTGCAGCTATGGAAGACTGCCGGAGATGCAATGGTACCTATGGGATAGATGGTGCACTATCCGAAACAGGCCCAGCTATGGAAGACTGCCTTGAAGGACCTTGTACAATGGGGTTAGGGTAATTCATAGACAATGCACACAATGAAGAGTCTGAAAATGAATGAATCTGAATATTACAATGCTCATGCAGCAAACACACTATGTAGTGAATGAATACTGTACCCCGAACTCTTGTCTACGCTACATTGTTTGTCATACTCTGATGGATTCTAAAATATAGCAAGGCAGCCTCCAAAGACATCTTGCAGCAGCAAACGCAACAATAGATGCCAAATTTGAGGCAAATCGAGTAGTGAGGAGAGAGAAAACAGCAAAACACAGCCTGCAATAGCTGGGCAACAAGCAAAGAGAGCACCAAGAAGCGAGCATGAAACATAGGATTTCATGCTGCTGCAATAGCACTCTAACTACCAAAAAGAATGGGTGTAGGACCCTTCAAAGAAATCTGTAGATCAGCCAACACCTATGTAGCCATACAAATTGCATTGTTGCAATGAAGGTTGCCTTGTACTTAGCCTCACAAGACAAGGTAGCCATTGTAGGTTGTTTCTTACTTGGTCATGAAATGCATGAATGGCCTAGAAAGAAACAATGTCCACTTGTAAATTGCCTAGTTTCCAAATCACTAGCCCAATTTGAATCGTTGTAAGCGTGTAAGTACAAGTCTCCCCCCTTGGGGTGCCTAGATACCCCACTGTCAAAATAGCAAGTATGCTACATTTCAGCACCATTAAATGCACTATCAGCCATAGATGTGTCATAATTGCCTAGATACCCCAGTGTCAAAATACCAAGTATGCTACATTTCAGCACCATTAAATGCACTATCAACCACGGATGTGTCATAATTGCATATCAAGAAAGCATAGTCCTCTCTACAAAGTTGGATGTAGCATCCCCATCCGAAGACCGAATGGCGAATGTCTCTTGGACAACCAAAGTGGAGTCCTTTTTCTTCTCCTGGGCTAACCTTTTCTTGCATTCATTAATGTGTGCAAAAATTGCAATCGGTATGAACCAACTTAGATGTACATTCGTTGAGCCAGTGCTTGGCTATGGTTTCTTGCAATAGTGGCATTTCCCCTTTTTCTTTGTTTTCTTTGTCTCTTAGGTAGCCTTGTTTGAATTCTGTCCCAAATCATCCTTTTGCTGATTTTTTACAAATTGCTTCGCTTTGCCCTTGCCTTTATATTTAGAGAGCATGGCAACATCCCTTGACCGCATAGCAACATTTGTTTGAGTCTGTTCTCTTGTAATAAAAGGCTTTCCAACTCCACAAAGTAAGAGGCTGTGCTCTTTCTCCCCTCTCGAAAAAGATATATATGAGGTGCATTACCATTATTTAAGAGAGAGATGCTATGCAAGAAAAATCAACTCGATGTATGTTCCTATACATGAGAATGTTGAAAATTTTTTCACCAAGGCTGTAAAAAATAACAGGTATTCTCTAACACCATGTCAAAATAAATGACAGTGCAAAGAGACAATAGGGTTTGCGGGGAGTAACGCAGAGTGTGTATGGCAAACATTGAGAGAGAAGAGAAACTCAGAAACACAAGAAGAACACGGTGATGATGCATTGAATCATGCTATGAGAAGAAAAGTTGTTATAGCAGAGCCAAAGCTCAAAAGATAATTGCACTATCATGTTTGAATCAGGCGGTAGCACCTATGGGAAATCTGCATAGTGAAGGGAGCAAAATGCAATCCTCCTAGTAGTGGGCTATTGAAGTAATCACTGGAAGGCGAAGGACAACTGTTGAGGGAGCAAACTGCAGTCCTCTAATGCCGTCGGAGATAAAGAAGATGATCACCGGCTGTAGGGAGTGAACCACAGTCCTCTGATGCCGAGAAGTGTATCAGGATGCAAAATGCAAATATCTGTGCCCAGAATGCTAAAAGTGCAAACTGTAGGGAGCTGACACGTGGTTAGGAGAGGTCACTAGATGGTAGACACTGCTCGATGATGGCAAACACAACTGTTTGTAGTGATGGGTTGCAAAACGCAAATCTGGAGTGACTCAAATGTTGATGACTTATGCCAGGGAGATTCGCCAAGTGACAGGAAGTTGTCGCTAGGTGATGGAGATTGATGCCAGGTGTAGGAAAGCTATTGCTAGCTAATGTAGACTGACTCCAAGTGTAGGGAGTTGATGTTGGGTAGAGAAAGCTCCAAAACACAAATCCTTATGGTGTGGAATAGGGCGCTTGAAGTAGGAGAGAAAGGGTGAAAGTAGCCACGAGCCACAAATGACAATGTCCTATTGAAGGGGTGTGAGGGAAGTGGAAGGGGCTAGTGAGAAAAGGGAAGTAGTGGTGGTGACCGAAGAAGGCGGTGAAGAATGATTGAAGAGAGTGAAGAGTGAATGAAGTGACTGTCTATTTATAGGCATAAGTTGTCTAGGGTGGCGTACCACTGTGCGGGCACCCATTGAAAAAGTGGCCAAAATATGGACACTAGCCCTTTTTGGGGCTGTTAGTGTGAAACCCTAAATGAAGAGTGTGAATCGAAGAAGTGGTTTCTCAATAGGCACTATCTCACGAGAAGTTTGAGGCTTTTCGCAAGTCCTTAAACTTGCTACCCTTTGGTGATTGATCATTCCTGTACTTTAGCACATTGGCATTGCAAGGGGATGTTAGAATTTGTCAATTCTATGGGTAGTGCTCAATGTTTTAGTCTTAAGTTCTTTTTTGGTTCTTAGTGTAAACACAACTAAAGTTGTAGGTTGTGTCACCACTCTTAGAGTTGGAGTTAGAGTCTGTTAACTCTAGTTGAGTTAGAGGTAGGTCTATCTTAGACCTATATTGTACCTTTCATTCTCATTCTTTCAGTTTACGAAGTATGCTTTACTCTTTTGCTTCGGCACACTCTCATTGTCTCTCTTTTCTCTACTCCATAGCGGGCTGTCATTGTCCAACATGATGATCTCTAATCGTAAGGTGATACACTTGGTTAACCGAAGCCCTCTCTAGACTAACCAATGGTGATCTCTAATCATAAGGTGATACATTTGGTTAACCAAAGCACTTCGTTAACCGAAGCCCTCTCTAGACTAACCAATGGTGATCTCTAATCATAAGGTGATACATTTGGTTAACCAAAGCCCTCTCCAGAATCAGCCAACTGCATAAGAAATGAATGCATTGCGAGTGACCCAAATATGCCAACAATCCCAATATTTGAGAAAGTGAAATAAAATCTCCATATGAGCTTGTGCCGGACCATGATGTTTAGCCTTACCAAAGACCCAATCAAAAGGATGCATCCGAGTCCCCACCACATCATGCCAAATGTTAGAAAGGAGGGCCCAAATTCTCTAGGCAAAAGGACACAAGATGAATCTGTGACGGGAAGACTCAACTGCAATGGTATAGAAGAAACAATTCCCATTGGAAATACCCTTGCGGTGAAGAGCTGATGCAAAGGGAAGACCACCCACTAGTATTCTCCAAATGAATACCTTACATTTGAACGGTGTCTTGTTGCTCGATCCCTCCATTATGGTAAATTTCCACCAGGCTTTACATTTGTGCAATTCGCAAAGTGCATTGGCTTTAGTGCATTGGTCTTTCTCTCTCTCTCTCTCTCTCTCTCTCTCTCTTTGTGAAGATAATTGAATTAAGTAGTAAATATTTACATCAGACTATTAGGTCAGCATTGAAAATAATAGACAAGAAGGAAAGTCTACATAGACTCTAACAAAGAAATGCTACACTGAAATAACAGGTGGAGTGGAATGAACACTATCCAGCTAGGGAGTAGCAATGTCAGGAAGAACCAGATTAGCAGACACCATAGAGGAGATTTGCCACAACTCTAAACCCTGGATTCGAGCCACATGACCATGAATGCCAGATACCAAATAAAAAATGAAGGCATTCCGAGTACGCCAAATATGCCACAAGGCTGTCCATCTAAGGAAATGAAAAAGGCAGGGGGAGTCTGAACTCAAAGAGGTCATCTTTCTCATAATCAAAAAATGAGGTGATATACGTTGCTGGGTCAATGAGAGCCACACACAGGAAACAAAATTCCAAATCTGTCTTGCAACAGGGCAGGAGACAAAAAGATGAAGCACTGTCTCATCACATGTGATATAAAAGATACATCGCCCAATAGAGATTTTATGAGCACGCATCACATTCCCAGTAGGAAGAGCCCCAATAAGTAACCTCCACATAAACACTTTTCCTTGATAAGGAGCCTTAGATTTCTAGAGCTGGAGGAATCTATCTTGCCATTTCTTTTGGCTGTCCCAAATATGCCATACTGTATTAGCCTTATCCGTGATCCATCTCTTGGTCTCCACCATCTGATGATATATTTGGTTAGCTGATCTTTTCTCGAAATTATCAGGAATGACAAACAACCAATCACGCCAGGGAGACAAAAGCTGTAATGCAGGCAAAGGATAGTAGCTCCCAAGTCTGTCTTGTATGGTCGTCCAAATATTAAGATATCCTCTAGACACCCGAAAGTGTTGACGAATACGCCGAAAGAAATAAAGACGGGCCTGCCTAGAAATGACACCATCTAGGACTGTTTGGAACCCCGAACAAGCCATTCGGTTAAACTTGTCACGTTGCATATCTTTATTAGGCCAATCCAACAATCTGGAGGAAGCCAACACTTCACCTAGCAGGGAATTCTCCTCCTTTCGAAAATCCGGGGGCGCCAAACTGTACAATGTAACATCACTTGCCAAGAGGTGATCATATGGGAAAGGAGAAAAGGCTGGGGACCTTAATAGATCTTGTGGAGTAAGCACATGCCACCAACTTGCAAGAAGCCTGAATAACCGTACTACCATGAAAAATGCTAGTCCTTTCTATAAAAGATTTTGCTATATCTGTCTAGGGATGACTCTCTACACAAAGTGCTTGCAGGAGAGCTAATCTCAAAGCAGCCATATGAAAATTAACATCCAAAAGAGCTTCTCCCTCCATCCTTTTAGGAGTAGTCACATGCTGCCATGAAATCCACACCTGGCCCTGAGGATTTCCTTTCTTTTTCCATAGCATGAATCGGATGGGTTGAACCAATTCCAACAGGGATTTCTTGGTCCAAGGAAGCAATGGCAAGAAAAACGAAATCATGTTGATCATAATGCATTGAGCAACTTTAAGTCTCACATGGAGAGGCTCAGCCTTGAGACTTCGAGTACATAAACTGATCATTGATACGGGATGCCATCCAATCCAACAAGGCCCGAGGAGCAACCTCTACACCGATAGGATAACCTAAATGTCTGGTTATATTTCCCTTAGGAATCACAATACCATTCCAGCCCAAAGTCTGCAAATCATTTTTTGTACAAGAGAGCAATGTGGATTTCTGAGCATTAATATGAAGTCTCGATGCCATAGCAAAAAGTTTCCACGCTACCATTGCCCGATTAACATTGGCGCGATCAGCCTTAAGAAACATAAAGAAATCATCTGCCAAAGATTGACCAATAAGTTGGGCCCCACTGGGAAGATACAAATCAACGATCTCACCTTGATTGACCAACTTATCCAACAAAGAAAGCATTGGGTGAGTTACTAATGCAAACAACAAAGGGCTGAGAGGGCAGCCTTGTTGAAGAGACTGAGAACAAGGCAATTTCATCAATGATCCCTCCATTAAGTGCAATACGAGCCATTGCCCCTCGACCAATAGTATCCACAAGAGAAACCATACGTGGCCCAAAACCCATGGTGGACATTAGCTGCCTCAAAAAAGTCTAGCTTACATGGTCAAATGCCTTTTCAATATCAAGCTAAAACATGACCACCTGTTGGCCTGAAGCTTTTGCAAAGTCAATCCCCAGTTGAACATTCAGAATGTTGTGCATTGTATTCCGACCCTTAATAAAACCATATTGACGTGGATGAACCAAATGCGGCAATACTTTCTGCAATTTGTTGGCAATGATTTTAGAGAAGATTTTGTATAAAGAGCCCATATGGAGAGGGCACCTTAGGCAATAACCGAATGACTGTAATATTCCAGTCTGACGGCATGACACCGGAATTCCAAACGTGCTGACACAGGCGAGTCAATGGATCCTTAAGCTGCTCAACATTGGTTGAAAACAAGTCATTAGGAAGCCCATCCCAACCAGGGCTTTTCCTTTTAGGCAAATGGGACAGCACCTCTTCCACTTCATCCTTCGAGATATCAGCCTCCATTAAGACTACCCATTGTGGCTGAACCTGATTACTAACCAGATCACAAATGTATCTTTGAGTTGAGTGTACATCATCCGAAAGAATCTCTTGAGGGCCCAACAAGGATTTGTAAAAATCTACATACATCTAAATGGTGGATGCAGGATCTATCGCCATGTCACCTTGCTCATTTTGTAAACGCACAATATTTTCCCAAGCATATTTTTGATGTAATCGGGCAAAGAATTGATGAGAATGATAGTATCCATAGCATGCTGAATCCCATACTATCGGGATAACATATGTGCATTATCTCTAAAAACAACCCATGCCTCCATCCCCTTTGATAGGACCCTTGACCGAAAGGAATCAATTATTTGCTGAATACGTTCCAGAAACTGATTTTGCAGGAGAAAGGATTGATTGAAACGAAGAGGCAAACGAGCCAAGAGAGCCTTATAAGCATGAACATGATGGTGTGTCATTTCCAAGATCAAAGGATAGTGATCATACAAAACATGCTGTCACTCTCCACATATCAATGACTGTAGGGAGAAAAAAATCACTTTGACAAATATAGATTCTTTCCAGTCTGGCCCATGTGTTTGGATGTTGAAGAGAACGACAAGTATATCTTGACTGAGAGGGATGCATCCAAGACCACATGTCTTGTTTCAAAGACACAGTTGCTAGAGTATCCCAAGCTTGTCGCTTAGGACCATCCATAATAGAGTGCTGCAAAGTCGTCTAATCCAGAGACGCACAGACATTAAAATCCCCTATTACAAAGCTTGGACGAGCCATGGCAAGGCAATGCAAGTCATCCCAAAGCTGACGTCCAGGAGCAGTAGAGGGAGCATACACACCTACTATCCATATAACCTCTCCCTCATATAGGATTTCTATAATCATAAATCTGCCTCGATGGTCTTGAGAAATCAAAGATGGTTGCAATGAAGATTTGACAGCTAATATTACTCCAGATTTATGTGGAACATGACCACTAAAAAAAACAAAATAATCCTTATATACATGAGATGATCTTGCCAAAGCATGCTTTTTATGCTTCACAGCACAGAAAACATCCCAATTGCTGGCTACCACCACTTTCCACAACCGATATTGCTTACTACTCGAAGAAATACCTTTGACATTCCATAAAGCAATTCTCATGATGGATCACAGAAAAGGAAACTACTGAACCCCCACTTTCCCTTTCCCTTTAACATCAATTGCTTCGGGTGTCTGAAATCTTTCCATCTCACTTCGAATCACATCTACCAGATCTGTCCTTTGTAAACTAGCAATCGAAGTATGAGAAGGAAGCTGTTGGTTGCTGGGCATGGAAAACTTCGCGAGGAGGCACCATCCTCCCTCGCAAATCAAAGTGCAGAGCAGTATTAGAAACCCTTTTTTCGTTCATACCAACTGTAGGTTGAGGTTTCATGTAGAACCCCCTACCTCGGCGTTGAAAAGTCTGAGTGATGGTCTGTGAAGTTGGGCGAATAGAAGTTGATTGAGGCTCCTGTCTAGCATTGCGACGAATCACCGTAACCCAAGAATTGTCCTGAGGAGTGAAGTTCTAACCCACCGAAAGCGATGCACGCTGAGTATCCGCTTGAGAAGCAGCCTTCTTTCCATCTACTTGTCCCTGCTAGACAATCGGCGCCGGAACAGCTTCAGGCTGCTGAACCATCTACTGGGGAAGATGGCCATGCATATCCCAATCAGGATCCATAGACTCCTGCATTACCTCCTGGCTTCTATCACATTTTGAAAGGAAATGTCCCAATTGTCCACATTTGAAACAATGTCCGGGAAATGTGCCCCATTTCAGCTCATAAACCAAAGTTTGCAATCCCGGAACCTCAAAATGAACTTTGGTTGGGGAGGGTTCCCTGTATCCCAAATCATACTTGCCCTATTCCTATTACGGGAGGCCAACTGAGGATCCACCAACACCTCACCAAGAGATCTCAAAACCAAGGGAAGAAGTCGCCAAAGATGTGCATGAAAATCCACCACCTTGACCCAAATTGGACAAGCCTGCCTAAGTACCTCCTGAAACTCCGCCATAGGCCTCCATGGAACCATATGAACTAACTGACCATCCATGAACAACGGGATACGTTGCATTATGTGAGCATGCACTTTCGGGGAGCGGAAGAGGACCTCAAAAAAACCCCTCGGCCCATCATAAATCTCATCCACCAGGGGAGCTTGCCCATGCTTTGAAGCATCATCTTGACTCATCTCCACATTGGCAAGCATAGATTGCAACCAAGCACGGATTCTAGTGATCAATGGAGTCCTTCCAATAAAGTAAAAGATGGCTGCCCTCTCATGGAAGGCAGCAACCTGCTGGAGAACCAGATCCGCACCCATAACTGCGACTACATGTTCCCCTTTTGGCAAAGAATTTGCTTTACCCTCATTAGCTTGAGCATAGTTTGACATCAGATGATTGGTAGTGGCCAGCATAAACTGAAAAGACTCATTAGTTTGAGAACATGAAGCATGAACATTTTGTGAAGGCAAATTCAGGGCACACAAGTCCGGTTCTTCAACCGACATCTTGCGACGTTTACCCATCTCATCCCCTTCCATTAACCGCCCAAAATCTCCAGCTGACGAATCACCATCGGATTCTGCCAAGTCTTTATTGTCCCCATTTCCAATATGTTGGTCTAGAAAGGTCATATCAATACCATTAGATTCCTGCAAATTTGCCATTTCTGAAGTTTATGCCTATTACACAGATAATTCCAACCTTGTCTCAGAACAGAACTGAATCTGTCTCCTTCTGTATGCTGTTGAACCTCAGCACCTCAGCACCAATCTATCCTCTGCTGTTCTGTTTGTACAGACCTTTACAATCTCTCTCACTCTCAGTCTGTCTTACCCGGGATTAGAGCAGATCGTCAGACCCACGCAGTCTGACGCGGAGCAGGGTGCCAGTGAATGTCAGAACAGGTCAAGGATGATGGTCGTGAGCCGGGCAGAAGACAGGAAACAGGTCGCCAAGGAGAATCGCGAGCAGGGCAGAAGACGGATGGGCAAGGCAGAAGACGGGATGGCAAGAGGTGAACAGGGGGATCTGTGAGTATTCACGGCCGTCCGCAGCGAGTCTCATCCATCCTCAGGTAGGCGTCTGCTTGCAGGTAGGCGTCCGCAGGCAGGGAGTGATGACATCCGCAGGCGGCTCAGGGATAGGGCTTTTGCAGGCAACTCAGGGACAGGGCGTGCTATCGTCCTCTCTCTCTCTGGGCGAGATCTGGCAACGAGCTCCAAAGATGTACCAGCGACGGCCAGTAATTTTGTCACTAGGAGCAGACAACCAAAAGATAAATGGTAAAAGAGCGATCCATTATGAATTAGTGCTAGGGAAGGTGAATTTGGTATGCTAGTCCTCTAGGTTTTGTGTCTTTGATTTCATGTTAAGGTTGACAAGTTGATCCAAGCATGGGCTAGGGAGAGGGAGGGCAGCAGTGTTCACATTTCTTACTGGGCTCTTGCATTTTGCAGGCATTAATTTGACAGTGCATGGATTATCTGAAGGGATCAGTGATCGGGATTTGGCAAGCTTGTTTCATCCTTATGGAACAGTCCTTTATGCAAAAGTAGTTGTGGACAATAAGGCTGGACCTGGTCAATGTTATGGTAATTGTTTGTCTAAATTTTAAACGTCTTTAAAATCAGTGCTGTGTAGGCTTCTTTACATGGTGAGGTACCTGTTTGCTCAATTTCTGCGATTGTATATGTGATGTTAGGTTAATGTCTGTTCATAGTGATGTCCGTCAGGGAGAAAATGGAAGGTGCACATAATATTTTATGATTCTGAGGTGCATATGCCCTTGAAGATCAGCCAAAAATGGGGTAAATTGAGAGCACCAAAAATTAATTTGACAGATTCACTTGTGGGTAGACTTTTGCAATGGTAAGGATGGCGAAAATCTTAGGGTGTAGAGAGTAATAGTGCAAGAAAAAGAGTATAAGCTCTTTCTGTGCAGTATCATGTGATCTACAGCTACTTTGAATCTATATAAGTTTGTGAGCACTACATGTACTGTGAGACTGCTTTCTGGCATCTATTGAAGTTCATGAATATGTATGCATGTACTGTGCAACCACTTTGTGGCTTTCTTATGCGACATCAGGAGGATAGCCGTTGTAGCATTTTTACTGGATGGATTCCAATCTTCCAGATCAGCCAGTTTCATCTTGTATAAATTGTGGTAGGTAGTAGCAGATAGCTGCACCAGCTCCTTGGAAGTGCTGTATTTTCGATTTTTAAGCGCACATATGTGTTTTACAGAACGGCCACAAGCAATCAATCTTAATATAGTGTACTATCAGTTAAACAGGCAGATTTTTTTAGGTTCCTCTTGAAGGTAAAGGGTTATCTTGTCAGAAGGGCCTCCAGGTGGATAAAATGGTCCTGCTAAAGATACCTTTTTCATGGGGCTCCTTTAGCAAGGAGTTTGGGAGGCAGACTCTCAGTAGCAGTAGCTCTGGTTTGCTCGCAGTGCTACATCAGTACTCAGACAGAGGGATTTTGTCATTGTACATGTTGGAAATCAAATTAGCAGCTGCATATCTACAGGATCTAGTTTTCTGGTTCAGATAAGATTTTTTTTGATTGTTCCATCTCTCCATTTTCGCAGTAGTAATCAGGAATGCAACTTAGTCTGTCGTATTTGATGAGCAGTTTGTAGCCATGAGCAGATTGGCAGTAGTGGTGCCAGAAATTTTCGGGCTTTTTATATATTGCCGTCACATAAGTTCGCTCTTGTTTCAGTTGCACATTCTATGCTTTACGGATCAAAAATCTCCAAGAACTAATTTCGTTTGCTGTGGTCCTCAAAATAGTTTGTCTTGCTGTATGTCTGCATGACTTTTTTGATGCATCTGATCAGTGGTCTATTTTTCTCGTCCAATGCCAGAGAGTATGAGGTACATCAACTTCTCAGGTGCAAACTTTGGGGTTCATTTGTTTACCTGAGAGGGAGAATCATACATTTAGTAATACATTAGCACATAGAAGTTTTGTTTCTTCAGAGCATTAAAAAATGTTGAGAGTTCTGATAGAGCAAGTATGGGTGCAGGAATTGTCACTATGGAGAATCCTCAGGCTGCAGAAGCAGCTGTTGCTGCTGTTAATAATATGTTTATCCTAGGACGACATATCAAAGTGGATGTTCAATCCAGAGAGCAACTGCCTCCGCATCCTGGTTATCCTCAGCATGCCATGCAACAAAATATGGTGCAGGGAGGTGTAGGTCCTGTGAGGTGGCATAATCGAGCTGGACCTGCAGGCCGCTGGCCCTATTAAAACTATAAGCAGTCCTGATCATCCTGGCTGTAGACATCTTGATGATGTTAGGTTGAATGTAGTGGTACAGTTGGCTCACAGCACTTGTGGTAATCTTTATCAAGCGCCTCATGCACAGCTAAGCTGTTAAGCTTAAATTCATTTTACCTTTCTGATGTTGTGTACTTGTTTATTAAGTCTTCATTTTCTGGACACTGGCTGTATGATTTTGCAGTATTGATCTTTGTGCTACGTCTATCCTGTAAGGACTGTTTGTCAAGAGATTCAGGAGAAGTGCAGTACAGAGGAGTAAGGTCCTGTTTCTGACCAGCAGATTCTAACCTGTACAGTTTTCTGTCATTGAGAAGTATGTTAGGCATATCATTTCTTGACGCCCACTGAGACAATAGAATTGGAACTACTATTGTCGAGCAAGGAGAACTATTCACCCAGCTTGGGAAGTCAATGCAGCAGCAGTTGCATGCGCATTCTTATTGTGATAACTAACACTCTAGAGACACTAATTTTGACACGGTGGGACAGGTAGAAAAGATTCGAATTTGTTTGATCAGTTTTCTTCAAGATATGCAATTTCTAAAGAGCTACTGCTCACGTAGTTTTGAGGTGTCATATGCTTAGAGCAGTTCAGACATATACTAGGTACTATTGCGCCTCACATGTACTCTGTGCTGTTCAGTGGTGTCTTTAGGGATTATCGGAACAAGTTTGGTATTATTGATGTGCTCAAGGGTTCATTTCAAGTTTTTGAAAGTGCAGATACTAGTATGGAAGTTAAAAGCGAGAGCTGCACTGAGATGGTTGAACTAGCGTTGTTCGGGAGAATGTAAACCATAGTAACAGCATTTTAGAGGATGGGCCAAGGCAGACATGCCAACTTTCAGGCATTTATTAGCATCATGAGAAGTCTCCTATCCTATGGCATCATGCCATTGTGGCATGTGCGAGTAAAAAAGAGCGTCATTTGTGCTTGCGTTGTGTTTTTTGAACCGGTTCTGATTGTGTGGTCCCATTGTACACAATGCTACATGTTATGTAAAAATTATCTCCTGTTCAGTGTACGGGAAAAAAAAGGGGTGCTGTCCGTGCTATAGTACTATCTTGTGAAGTGCTTGCAGGGTCTTTTCAACACTAGCCACAAATTTATTTCAATTGGTTATTCTGCCTAACTTCTGGTTAATGGTTCTGATTTGGTAAAAAGCATTTTAATATGTGGAACATGTAAATTGTCACAATAAAATGGAAGATACTTCCATTCTCCATTCAAGCGTTCAAATCGCAGCAATTTGATCGAACACTCGCCATCATTGAAGAATACACTTACCATAATGGAATCTCCTTTGCAAACTTTCACCTATAGCAGTTTGATTGAACACTTACATGATTGTTGAGAGTCTAAGCTGACAATATTGTGTGAGGCTTTATGGTTGATCTATTTGCTAATTGGCAGTCTTGTTAGCAAATGAGTCTCCCCAAGTTTTTAGACATATATAAGTTGAGGGGTCTAAGTGATCCCCTTCTCATAAGAACACTCCCTTTATTATTGGTATGAAGGAGAGAAGAGAAAGAAAAAGCTTATAGGACAAAGGGGCACACATCAAGATTTTAGTTGTAATTCACTTTGGGGTGCCAACAGTACAAAAAGAATACCAAATTGCTAAAGCAGTCCTAAATGTGTCATGACCCTAAACAATTCAGTACCTAGGCTTTTTGAACTCCTCTATAATGGCTTTTGTTGCCTTAATGAACTATTCATTGGCCCTTTTTTCTAGTTGGTTCTTTTCACTTGGGTGGTAAGATGTCATGGTACTTGGTTTAACTTGTATGGCTTTGAACATGCCTTTGATCACTAGCATCTTTGTTTTGATTTCCTCTTGTACCTCTTTGCCTTTGGTTGTCATTTCATCGAGTTCAATACTTGTAATAGTTCTGTCTCACCAACTTTTCTTCTAGCTTCCTTAAGTGCATAAGCACTTTGGCAAGCCAATCCTTCAAAATCATATTTTTGGCATTCAAGGTTCAAACTTGTTGATGTAGGTATTTCTTCTATGGGCTTGGCTTTTAGGTTGGCCTTGCATCAAAATGTTAGGGGAATAGATTTCTCGTGGTTAACCCTGCATTTTAGGGGACTATAATAAGGGATTAGAGAAAACTCTATGTTATACATGTGAAAAGACCCTTGTGCAAAGTGCAATGAGAGAGAGAGAGAGAGAGAGAGAGAGAGAGAGAGAGAGAGAGAGAGTTGTGGAATGTGCGAAGGTGGATTCAATAATGAGATATGATTGACATCCGAAGGAATCAGCAAGGATTGTGATTGAAACATAAGATTAAGGATTGTGATTGAAACATAAGATTGAGTCAAACTACAATGGGACATGGTTGAAATGGCAACATGAAAGTTCAGAGTGGTTTTGAGCTAGAAGCGAATTTGAGAGTTAATTGTATTAAGGATCTTAAAGATGTCTCAAAGATGCATAAGACAAAACATACATTAAGAGGAGTTCGAAACTACTTTAGGATCGATTGCATAATTAACAGGATACCCAATTGCTAAAGTTATAAGAGTTTGTAAATACATAATGAACCTACAACATTTTAATACTTAGGTTTTCTAAACTCATTTGTGATGGCTTTATTAGTCGTGCTTTATGTTGTGTTGGTGCAAGTTTATTTATTATTCACGTTTTAGTTTTCTTAAAGTAATTTGATTGCCTTAATACCTCAACTTTCCAAACACTGATGCATCTCGATTAATACTCCCATGTTACATGCCAATTGAGTCCTTGCTCTATTGTTGGTCTTATTTTGATCTCTAACCTATATGGCTTTGAACATTCTTGGTGGTCTTCATCACCTAATTCTTGTGTTTTTTCATGCCACTAGTATGGAAACCTAAACATGTATGGGACATATTTTTTTTTTGGCATGTAGCTTTGTTAACTACGAGAGAGAGAGAGAGAGAGAGAGAGAGAGAGAGAGAGAGAGAGAGAGAGAGAGAGAGAGAGAGAGAGAGAGAGAGAGATTAACATCTACAAAAGGCCATTATTGTAAGGAAGAAAGACAGATACATTTGAAGTTGAAGAAACTATTATGTTTACCAAGTACAATAAAGGAACCATAATCCAAAAGGAAACATCTACCTTGAAAAACATAGATAATTGAAAATGCTGAAAGAGTACCAAGGATCTAATATAATATGGAATTGATGTGGGCATCAATATCATCCCAAGATATCTCTCACAGGGCTATCCAACATGGATAGGTTGAGGTGTTGGGTTAGACCTACTTGATGACATGCCATTATCATTTGTATCCTCTTGTAGTGCCTTGAGTGGGGATGTGGATCATTGGACTATGGGTGGCATGCTCTAAACTCTTTGTGGCTTTGTCTAAGGTGACTTGTGGTGGAGCTAGTAGATAGTGTGGGGTAGGATTTGAAGTATCACATATATCTACATCTCTAAAGAAGTACATAAGGGTGTGCTATTGTGAAATCTCAAGGTATTTACCTCAAGACTAAAAGAGTTAGTGCATCTCCAAGAGAGAATTCAAGGTGATGTTGATTTGAGAAGTCCATCAACCTAGATAGTAGTGGGAATTCCTCTTGAAATAGATAGTGGATGCACCCTTTGATCTCATAGTACAATGGGCAGTTATCTATGTAGTGCTCCTTGGTCTTTGGCTCATATTGGCAAAGCTAGTAGATTTGACTCTTTGGGGAAGGGAATATGCACCATATCGGCTAGCCTCTATTCACAACCGGTGTGAGGATGTGCAAAGCTGACTAATGGCACACCATACTCCATGAGAGGTGTATGTCTTGATTGGATCACAAAACCATGAGGAGACACTTGTAGAATATATTTTCAGTAGAAAGCCATCTTCCTCCCTAGATCTTGGGTAGCTCACAATCTAGTCATAGCTATGTCTAGTTGAATAATGTCCATCTTGACTTGATGATCCTTTTTAGCTTCTCTCGATTGATCTCTAAGAAAGGGGAGTCCAAGTTCTATTGTAGGAATGTAAGGCGATCATATGTAGCATGTGTAGTTGCAACCATGTGTTTGTCTAGGCATTCCAACAGTTAGTATCACCCACAATGTTAGTTGTTTGGCTGACTCTAAAGTGAGTCTAGAGTATCTCTGCCTGGGGAGGCTCCAAAGCATGTGCATAAAGATGACTGTTTGGAAAAGGGCCTTAGCCACAATAGGTGGTACTTCCATCTCTGCCCTGAATATCTCATGTGGCACTAAGGACGGACTTCTGATCATCTTGGAGTTCATTAGCACTAAGGGCATGTCCATCTACTCCCATCCATCATAAACCTCCCCTCCATATGGTAGTGATTGCTTTGCTTTAGCTCTCTTCCTATGATAGAGGCCCAATCCCCAAATAGAAGCTTCATATAAGAGTGTTGGTGTGACCAATGTATCCAAGAGCCAAAGCTTTGTACGAAGTTCCTAGAATTTGTATATTTGTGCATTGGTTTCCATGGTTTCTATTGCTGAATAATCTCGGGTCAATTGATCCTCAACTACTTTCCTCATAGTGAATCTTGGCCATGCAAAGTAATCCTTAGATATATGTATATGTGGATTTGCTCCACTATCTTCCCGCTATATCATCTATATATAGTAGAGAGGAACCAATACTCCCCTAAGGCTAGGTCCATTTCTTCCAATCTATCAATATAGCATACTATCTCATCAATGCATAGCCTAAAGAGAGTGGGTGAAAGGGGGCAATCTTTCTTCACTCCAATAGTGCTAATGATCTCCTTTGACATCCCTCCTAGTGCTCAAACATGTCTTGTGCGATTGACTCATACAATGCTAAGATATCCCACAAAATCTCCAACAAGACCCCCAACCCTTGCAATCTTTGCATGAGCTTGGCTTGTGGCATTGTATCAAATGCGTTACGAAAGTCTAGAAAGCACAAGTAGATTTGTCTTTCATGTGGTCTTCCTTCCACAATGATAGCTTGAAGTGTGAGGATATAATTCAGTGTGGAATACCCTCTCTTAAACCTTGCTTGTCCACATGCCCCGATGTTGGTGCATCTCTGCCCATTCGCTTAGCTCATGCTCTAGTGCCAGATCCATAAAGCCTTGCTACCAACCATCATCCTATAATCAGTAGAAACAATAGGAGATTTGGATAATTCTATTATGTTTGAGAATTTCTCATACTTTGGAATAGTTGTGATAGTTAGGGGATTTGAATTATTCTATTATGTTAAAGAATCTCTCACACTTTAGAATAATTATTATAGTTTAGTGTTATGATTATCCAATTGTGTTAGATAATTTCTCACACTTTAGAATAATAATGAGCTTATTTTATTGTGTTACAAACATTCTCACACTCTAAAATAAGCCGATAAGAGTAAAGTGGACATTCTTACTCAAATTGCTGAGTTGAAACATTGAATATTCAAACTATTTCACAAGAAATTGAAGCATATAGCCTCGTGCGTGCTACATCTCATGGTGACGTAAATACTTGCTTTAATATTATTACCATATTAAAAAGTAAAACAAACATTCTTATTTATACAAATATGCCAATAAAGTTTGATTATTCTATTCACAACTAAGTTTATTATATGGTCTTATTTATTGTATGCTTTATATATTAACAAACAATAGTGATAGTTAAAATTTAGCAGTGTATTTTAATTTATAGTATTGTATGGTTTATAGTGATAGTTAGAATTTAGAAGTCTATTTTATTCTATAGTATTACTAATTTTGCTTCGTATACCTCAGGTTGAAATCATGGTTAGTGGAGTAGAGTGGAAATATATGGAAGAGTTGGTGGCTTTTAGGATTGGTACTATAGTATGAGCCGACCAACTAGCAAGAAAGCCTTCACAAAGGGCCCTATTGAACATGTAGACTAGGAGTGGTGACAACACATCTTTGGCATAAGAGAGATGCTTTGCTGCCAGTCCATCAAGGTCTTGTGCTCGACCATTCTAGAATCTATCAATGGCGACTTGGACCATAGCAATATTGAAGAAGATGGAGGAGGTGGGTATAATGGGAGAGGTAATACGGATAATGGCTCAGGATTCATTAAATGCCTTCCATGCCACCTTATTGTTCTGCCCCAATAAAATCCAATAAAATTCATACTCTAACTTGGCCAAATATACCTCTAGTGCGGCGAAAGTTCATGCATACATGGCCATGTGGATAGGTCCCTCATGCTTCCTCTGTTGCAGACGAGCATGAGTTTCTCAGTATTCCTGGTCATACTAGTTGTTTTGTGGAACATTCTTGCTTAGAGGGGTGAGATGAGGGTGAGTGTGAGGCAAATACATTGGAGCTATTGTATGTAGTATAGAAGCAAGCTCTGCTGCGAACACCTCCAAGGATATATATGGATCCATGTCTTGCAAAGGCCCAATGTAGGTGGTCAGAGGAGGCATTTGCCGTCTCTTTGATAGTGATACTTGGGGAATCTCTGAGCGTATCTCTATGGTGGGGTTGAATCACATCGGCAAGTGATGTTGAATGAAGGTGGGCATAATCTGCAACTATTGCCATGGGATCTGGGGAGATGATAAAAGAGTGTATTTGGAATGAGAGAGAAGGATCCTAGTAGGTAATCCTCTGCACTCGCTTTGATCCTCAACGTAAGTATAGGAGAGGAGCCTCCTCTTGACCATCTAGACAAGCTTATGTGGAAAGCATCTGATCCTGTGTGATGTACTATTGAGCCCAATCTTCTCTGATGCTAATTCTCTCTGCATAGGATCCTCGCTCTCAAAGAAGGTGCCTATCTCTATGCTATGCGTGCATTAAAATCCCCAATAAATAGAATGGCCCGTATGCTAGAGTAATGCAGAATATCCTCATACAATGGTAGGTAGGGAGATGACTCTCCTTGGGTAGCACAAGCAAAGCCTGCTAGGGCAAGGTAACATAGCGACAGAGCGAGAGGGAGAGAAACGATCGAGATGGAGATCATGATGGTGCCATGTTTCTGTCCTACTTTTCTAGCGGTCACCAGTGCTCAGTAGGCGTCGCGCAAAGTCCGGGGAGTTTGCGCCAGTCTCTGATGCGCCAGGCTAGTCATGCAAGGAGGCTGTGATTAAGCCAGTAAGCGCGAGACAGGTGGGCAGGGAGCGGGTGCTGCCATATACAGGGCGGGGCAAGCAGATTAAGGGTGGGCAGATAGGCAGAGTGTGGGAGGCAGACTTCACAAGCTGGGCTGCGTGGACACTTGAATGAACAACAGGCGGGGTTGTAGGCATAGAATATTCTACTGGTGGGTGCTGAGATAGCTCACAACAGATAAGAGGCAGGTGGAGGGTGTTCATCGGGTACAGGCCAGAGCTGCACAGCGCTGCATAGGCACAAAGATGGAGACCTCTTGTGGCGTTGATATGGATTTTCTTCATCAACACTCGGCCGAGGTGGAAAGTAAGGATGATTTGGAATCAGATGAGGAGAGGACATTTTGGAAATTTTGAAGGCGACGAAGCGGGCAAATGCCGCAAGATGGTAGTGAATCCCACAAATACGAGCGCTTCCCGGTGGTTGCCCTCTTTGTAGGGGTAGGGCGACATGTGCCAATGTATCTTGGCTCAAGCCAAGTCAATAGCCTACTCGGTGAGTGCGTTCATACGAATGAGGGTAAGGCGTTTGCCTTAGTAGATGGGGAGTATGTGGCCACAATGCTAGCTACATATATTTTGCTATGGCAAATTGTGGTCTTCCATTCCCTTCACTACTCATATTAGGGCTTGGCTTGAGGGTATGGTTTCACGTATTGATTTGTCAAAGGAAGATGTACATGGACAGGTTCATGCTCCTCTTGTGGAGTAAAAGACATTTATGACGAGCCGAAAAGGGTCTTCAAGGTTCTCTTTCACACTTCACAAGCCCAGGCTTAAATAATGCAAAGTATCTCTTTGTTTTTGGATGGCCAATTAGTTCATGTTGTTCCATGGTGGTCTTTGGAGGAATTTCAAGATGTACTTAGAGAAGCGTGTCCGCTACCTCTCACATAGCCAACACACTATCCCTCTCTATGAGTGTAGTGAGCTTACCTTGATGCTCGATTGAGTTGCTTCCTCTCTCAAGCATTCCAGTAGCTCCATGATTTGTGATGCAAGCTCAAGTATCCTCAAGCCTCTTCCTTCAAGTTCAATCCTCCATAGCCATGCCCGAGAAGAAGAAGAAGAATAAGAAGAAGAAGAAGAAGAAGAAGAAGAGAGGACATGGTGGAGGGCTTCACCTCCAAGATCTCTTATCCTCACACACACTCCCTACGTCAAGCTCTCACAAGCGAGCAAGAAAGATAAGAGATGGAGAGAAGAAGAAGAGTCCACTTTGTCACACATCAAAGAATGAGCTCTTTATTTACTTTTCAACTTTATATACAAAACCCTAAATTTTCTTTTGGGTGATCATCCCCTTATCCCCTTTTTACATGACCGGCCATTGTGGCAAGGCCATTTTTCCCTCTGTCTCTTTGTGCCTTCTATTTGCATTCTTTCTTACTAATGCCCACTTACCTTTTACAATTTGCATAAGAGGGAGCCTGACGCTCTTTTACAACAGTTTTAGAGGCACTTTGCATTTAAAAATGCGCTTTTATCTTTGACTTGATTTTTTAAAGGCCGCCTTTCTTTTAGGTGACCCAATTTGCAATTACTTATGCTTTTCCACTTTTTCTGCTTTCTTGTGTTGAGGTTAACATTACCTCCTTCTAGTTTTAATGCCAATCTCATGGCACTATGTGGAGAGGTTGAAAGCAGGGATGGGCATAGTCCGATGGCTTTTTAAGTTTGTGTGCAAGCCCTTGTGGTGGTAGGTGTTGGGTGGGATCGACCCTTGAAATTGAAGATGTAGTTGGGGTGGGTCCGTCTTTGCTAGTGTCCTTGAGGGAACTTGTCTTTTGAAATTGAATATTGTGTTGGACGAATCCCTGCTTAGAGAGGGACTGATGGACAGATCCATATTTTAAAATTGAATATGGTGTTGGACAGATCAATCTTCTTGTTCTTCGCAACTGCTACAATGTGATTTGAACATGACTTTCCTTACTCCCTTCAAGTTGCCTTATCCCTTTATCTTTGTTCGTATAGAGTTTACCACTTGCAATGAAGGAAACATGCATGCCTTATAAAATGAATTACATTGTGCCTCACACTTTTCTTGCGAGAGTGTTCGGAGGGTGTCTTTCATCCTTGAGAGAGCCTTGCTTGAATATTCCGTGCTTATCTCTTCCTCAAGGGATAATCCTTCCTTGTTGACAGGGTCATCCTCATCCTTGAGAGGATCTTGTCAATGTAGTTGAAGCTAGTTGGCTTTCTTTTGATCTGTTCCAAATGAGCTTCTTCATTCACTTTTTAATTGAGATTGCCTTGGTCTACCTTTGCTTGGTTTTGCCTGCATGGTGACATTGTCGCATAAGATGACCTCCATCTTAGGTGGGTGCTAGTGCTAGGACGCTTGCGGTTTTGAGTTGATGAAGGTGTGATGAAAAAGGGAAGACATATAAGTCGATGATAACGGGAGAGCGCATTGCATGGATGATGGGGCCTCCAAAGTTGGTGGTTGCAGCATCCAGGAGTATCTGAAAAGAGGAGACGTGCTCTACCTAGGGGGAGTGTCTACCTCACCGTGTAGTGCATTGTGCTTATGCTGGTGGAACGGGGATTTGGATTCAGGCAGGCCTAGGTGCTGTCCCACACTTGAGGACTCCGTGCATGCGGAAATGAGGTGCAGTGGTTGTGGCTCAAGGAGATAGGTTCAATCGTAGGTGAGTGTTAACTCCCTAGGTATGTCCTGCCCTTGAGGCGCCCTAAGCGTGTGTAGTGGAGGATCACAAAGGGCTAGGGGGTTAGCGGCCGATCCAGGCCACTAGACGTGCCTAACTTGAGAAAGCCTAGGTGCAGTGATTGTGGTGGAGGAGAGGAATGGATGATTGTAGTGGGTGAAGTGGCTATCATTCATATTCTCTAGAAGAGCTAAGAAAAAGTAGCTTGCATCATTTGCCTTGCTTACCTTGTTGTTCCATTGATTTGCATTTGGCCAGCTCGATGTCTTCCTCTTCCTTCTTCCTCAACTCCTCCTTTTCAGTGGCCTTTCTCCTCCTCTCTTACTAAGCTCTTTTTGACTCTTTCTTGGCTTTCTACAAGTCTGCTTTCTTCTTTTTCTTCCTTTCTTCCTCCTGCTTTCTGTACGTCATCTTCTTCTTAGGCTTTTGTGATTTCCTTTTGCTGGACTGAGCTTCTTGATCTTTCTCCTCTTTACTAACTGCTCTCTCACTCGATTGTTCTTTATCATGATGAGGAGGTGCCCTGCCAGGTGTTTCATCCGCTCCCTCCTCTCCATCCTATGTCTCCTTTATTACTTCCTGGATAAGAGCAGTTAAGATTCCTCCATACCCAATGAACGAGGCTTTGGCTGAAGGCTTCTTCCTCTCGCCTCCTTTTGACGCTGGGGACTCTCCACCCGCTCGGTCTGCTTCCAAGGGCTAGTGCTTTAGCAGATTGGTCAATGGTTTTCTGCACATAGCCATTCCAATCCACCTCATCCAGCGACTGGGCCGCCATGGTTTCTAGCACAACCACATTGATCTTGTACATAAGCGAGTTGTATCTTTGGTTGGAGAAGAGGGAGTGGATCACCTTAGCTTGCAATCTGACCTCAGAGTCGGGGATGTCTTGGATGGTTATACCATCATTTGTCAAGACGTTCTCCTTTTTCAACTTCAACATGGCATAAACATCTCTCTTTTGCCTCTTTTCCACATTTGGTTCCAATCCGAGTGCCCTTTCTATCAAGGTCTTACTGAGTGGAACCTACACTTGTTTGGTCCCTTCTTTGCTCCCCATAGTTACTATCCCACACTCCTTGTCAGGGTCGTATGTCCTTAAGAATTTCACACACTTAGTGTGATCATGAACTTTTCGATGTACTTGGTGAGGTTGCATTGTTCTACAATCCTCATGATAGCCTCCTCATTGGCCATCACCTCTTCGATATTGTGAATGCTCCTGAATTTGAGCTGGTTGTAGGCTCGATTTTCAAGAGAAAGGCCATACTTTTCTCTTTCCTCTTTCGTGAATGGAAGGCGATGGGCTCGGTCTTGCTATGACATCTTTAGCTTCTGTCATAAGCCACGGTTTGTCATTAGTGCTTTCCAAAACAGTTACTTGCTGGAAGAAAAAAATTCATGCTTGCTGAATTGAAATGTTTTTAATATAGAAATAGACTTCCCTTTCAAGGTTTATTTCAAAGTTTGTGACATTTTTCTCAATCACTAGTTAATGTTTTCCTTCCTTTTCTTAGATGTGGATTGAGGCTTTTAAGGTATATTTTTTCTTTTCTTGTCCCCTTAGGTGTTAGATTTGATTTTGATTCACCTTAGGTGTTTGATTTCACCTTACCCCTTTACCTCCTTCACCTTACCCCTTTACCCCCTTCCCCTAAGAAGCAAGATGAATCCTTCATAGGATTGAAGGTTAGAGGGAGAGGATGTTCAATGCAAGGGCATAGTTTTTTACTTTCGCATGAGCCAAGCATAGAAGTTTGGATTATATTCCATATGAGTGTATTGGTCCATGTCAAAAGGTCGAATGCCGACCTTGTGATGTAAGTAAGGACATCAAGCAAGAAGTCACCGGAGTCTATGTGATTAGCAATGTGCAGTTCCTCCTTGGTGAGGGTGCGATCTAAATAGGGGTGTCCCTGAATGTGTTCTTCCATGGGTCGGTCACGAATGGTTATCAATACCCTATAAGAGGTTGGAGCAATGTAAGTTGGGTCATACTTCAATGTTTTGACTACACATTGTTGCTCGGCATTGGTCATGATCTAACATCCTTCGAGCTCCCATTGAATGCAAAGAGCGTACCATTCCTTCAAGAAAGGGGAAGTGCTGGGAAGCACATTGTTTCAAGTTCTCTATCTATTGATCGTTGGCATAAGCTATGCACTTGTCATATGAGGTGATGAGGCGTTGTTTTTGTGCTTGTTCGTGGAAAACATCGGTGGCAATTAGGTCCTCAGTTGCCTCGGGAGCCTAGACAAACATGAGTTTTGATTCTTTCCAAGAACAAGGGAGTGTCAATACTTCTGTCGCTATAGGCTCTCCAAGAGACCCAAGTCTAAGCGGTCATAGCTTTTAGCAAGTGACATAAAGGTAGTATCTAAGTATCTAAGACAGGAAATCAAGTCATCCCCTATATGTTCTTCGCTAAGTCCAGAGCCACATTCAGAATCAATCATATTTCATAAGAGGGTCTGAGATCGGGCAGGGGGTTGGGGTTTGATAGAACTAGAGGGTTCAGTAGAAGCTGATGGTGGCCGCTTTGGTTGTTCCTGAACTTGCGGTTGGGCCTTTTGTATAGTAGGCTGGGTTGTGGGTGCTAACAGTGCATTGCTACATTCGGGTGAGGTTCCATGAGCTGTACGACTAGTCATGGCATGTGTGTGAGTAGCAGATTGCATTTTGGGTCGATAGACTTGCTCAATCTTCATTGGTTTGTGTGTTGGTGATTTTACAAGCTTTGAATCCAGAGGCTTTTGTGGCCGTGGCTGCCGTGGATGTGTCATGTGGCCTTGTGTGGTCAAGCTTGAGAGCAACATTTGATTAGTGCCTTTGGCCTTAGAAATCCGTATCCAAGCATTATCCTCGTAATAGCCTTGCATTTGCAATAGGGTCTTGGGGACCCATCATGGATTGATCGTACTTTGATATCTATAGTTGCGTCTTGGCCTCCTAGGGTGCGAGGTGGGTTCTTAGCCTTGTGGGGTTGTGGATGTTAAGCCCTAGGTTGTGATTATTGCCGTTTAGGCATCCATTGAAGCTTTGGCTCATGGGGCTTAGCTTTGATTTCTGTGATTTGCTGGTCTTGAGGCTTGGTGGGTTGTGACGAAGTACTACCCCCCTCCTTAGACTTAGCGGCAGGTTTCTCTACTGGTGGCTTTGCGGACTTGGAAGGAGTCGCACAGCCCTTGCCCATGGCTAGGTGGATATGGTGCGACTCATAGTCGACATTGCAATGAGATTGATTCTTAAAGGTTCGTCCTAATAGCAACTCCATGTCTGCATCTTTAGTGTTGGGAAACATGTAGAAGGTCATCGACATGCTTTCAGACTGAATAGAAATTTCACCCTTGATTTTCCAAGAGTACGTATGATCGGTCCCCATACGGGCTTAGTTTAGCATTGGTGGGCTGTAACTACATTTTGCCAATTTGGATCTAATGATCGTGAGTTAAGACATTAAAGTCAGATCCCTCATTAATTAATGCATTGAAGGTGCATGTGTGCTTGGCCAACCATTATACTTAGGTAAGCTGGTTCTACAGCTTCCTCATCCTCATCGTTGATCTCAGTGATAGTGGCTTCTTGTACATTGACAGGGGACTCTAGCATTGGAGGCTTATATAGTAGGTGCATGGGAGGGAAGTACTTCTCTATGCAGCTGCCATTGAAGAAGCCTACGCCCTCACCTTCGAGGGTTTCGAGATCTACGTTGCCATCTTGGCTGATGGCCCGAACTCTAGAAGGATCTAACCCCCTAACCTTCATTTTTTGTTTATATCCCTTGACTGAATACAAGCGTACTAAGTTACCATGTTCAAAGTCTCGCTGCTTGACATACTTGTTAAACCAATTTTTGCGTCTTGCCTTCTCGCATATTAGCGCATGGGTGGCTAGAAGTCGAGTTTCCGATAATCGTTCGCGTTCCGTCCATCCCTCCTTCCCCTCCCATCTCTCTTGAAGGGCTATCCTTAGGCTAGGAATGAAGAATTCTAAGGGTAGAATAGCCTCCGTTCCATAGGTCAATCTAAAGGGAGTCTGACCTACAACCATTTTGTAAGCCATGTAGCAGTAGGCCCACAAGGCCGCCATCAACTTGTTATCTCAGTCACCGTGTGAAGTAGAGACTATCTTGGTCAGAACATTCACCAAGATTTTATTTGTGGATTCAGCTTAGCTGTTTGCCTAAGGGTAATAAGGCAAAGACTTTCGATGGATGATTAGGAAGGTGGATAGGAGATGAGCTATCACTTCGTTGATGAAGTGTGTGCCTTAGTCACTAACAAGTTCAATGGGGTAGCCGAATCGTGAGATCACTTGCTCCCATAAGAACTTGGCAATGGTCCTAATGTCATTTTTTCTTGTAGATCGTGCTTCTACCCATTTTGTTAGATAATTGGTGGAACGACAATGATGTACGTAGCTTGTGAATACTATGCCACATGACTAATGGGTCCGATGAAGTCAATCCCCTATTTCTTGAAGGGTTGTCAATCAATGATTGGGGTTAGCTCCATGTGATCCTTATGAATAGGGACCTTAGTCCATTGGCACTCATCATAGTACTTTACGAATCATGTTGCATCTCGAAAAAGAGGGGCCACCATAGCTGGGACTACAGCACCTTGCAGGCTATCATGTCTCCACTGAAGTGTCCTTCTACGATTCCGCTGTGTGCCTCTGTGAGTACGTCATGCATTTCATGCTCACACACACATTTGCGCAAATGGTCAGCCATGTAGTGATGCTTCCCTTTACATACCACCACAGTGAAGTTAAACTTTAAAAGAAGAATTAGCCATGGGCGATGTGTCCTGTAGCACAAGGTATATTAACAAGATATAGCAAGGCTTAATGGTCAACAAAGAAGGTAAAAGGCTTAGCCAAAAGATAATGCCAAATTTTTTTTACAGCAAATACCATGGCCAAACCTTCTCTCTCCATTGTTGAGTAATTCATTTTGGTCTCAATGAGTTTGCTAGCAAAGCTCACTAGGTAATCTAGGTTGTGTCCACCAAGTTGGCACAACATAGCTTCCACGGTGAATTTCGAAGTGTCAATGTGCACATGGAACGTGAGTGTCCAATCTGGGGCTCATAGAATTGGTGCACTGGTCAGAGCCGTTTTCAGTTCCTCATATGTACATTGGCATTCCTCGGTCCATTCGAATACGATCAACAACTTGTATAGAGGCCTAGCAATTAATGCAAAGTTCAACACAAACTGCCAATAATACCTTGTATGGCCTAAGAAGCATTGAATGCCTTTGTAATCAGTTGGGGATGGAAGATCAACAATGACTCTGACCTTCAAGAAGTCCGTGGCAATGCCGTTCTTCGACACTACGTGCCCTAGGATGCATCCATGCTTTACTCAAAACTGACACTTCAAGGGGTTTAGTGAGAGACGATATAGTCGATACCATTCAAAGACTGCTCAAAGTTTTTCTAAGTGTTCGCTCCAAGTAGAGTGAACACACAAGTCATCCACAAAGGACTCTAACTCCTTCCTAAGTATATATTTGAATATAGTGCACATAAGTCATTGAAAGGTAGCTGGCGCGTTAGTCAACCTGAAAGGCATGATTGTGTAGACGAAGATGCTCCACTCAGTGGCAAATATGGTCTTATGCCTATCCTTAGGATGCATTTGCACCTGATTCTATCCAGAGAATCCAGCCAGAAAACTGTAAGCCTCTTTGTTAGCCACTCTTTCGAGCATGTGCTTGGTGTATGGAAATGGATAGTTATCTCTCTTCGTAGCAGTGTTTACCTTCTTGTAATTGATGCACACTCTAGTCTTTCCATTCTTCTTTAATATGATGACTATGGACGAAACCCAGTCCGTGTGCTCACTTTTGTAGATGAATCTTGCTCTCATTAGCTTGTCAATTTTCTCCTTGACGGTGTGGGCATGCTTTGGATTCATAGGATAGAATTGTTGCTTGATCGGCGTTGTGTTAGGTGTCATGGGTATGTTGTGAGTCACTACATTCGGGTCTACCCCTTTGAGCTCTTGTAGGGACCAATCAAAGACGTCTATATACTCTCGTAAGAGAGCAATGAGACTTTATTCCTCTTTCTCAATCAAGTCATCGGCTATAAAGACAAGTCAGGTTGTCCCCTCTTCCTTGGCTAAATTGACCTCCTTAACCTTGGTGGGTCCTTTGATTGGCTCACTTGCTTGCTCTTGTCATTTGGCTCCCAGCAAGATTACTACCCTATCTCCTTTTTTGAACTTTGTGAATCGCTTGGGTAGGTCTTGCAGTTTTTACTGCTCTTCTGCTTGCATTTCCTTAGGCAGCTTCCATCATTCCTCCCTTAATCACTGGCGCCTTAGGTGGATGAGTAGGTTCTCCTTGGTGCATCTAGTCTTGGAAGCTGGCTGTCGCCCTTCAGCACATGGTGAAGATGGCGTCTAGATGAACCGGTGTAGTCTTCTAGGTGTCCATCTCTACTCTTATAGCCTCCGTTCGATTGCCTAGGAAGATGAGACCGTTTCCCTAGTCTTCTATGACTCTCATATTGCACATCCAGGGTTGGTCTAGTAGGAGAGAACATATGAGAGAAAAGAAAGATGTAGAGAGAGAGAGAGAGAGAGAGAGAGAGATAGAGAGATTGACAACACACTAGGGACTGGAAGATGGGCCAGTCCCCCCCCTTGTGGAGTTATATTATTGACAAGGAGCAAGCTCCTCCCTTACACATAAACCGGTTCTTACTTGTAAATCTTGGGAACAAGATTATGGTTCCTTGCACGGTATACAACCAGCTAACACTTGCACAACTTGGAAGTTGGCACCTTTTGATCCTTTTTGAGTCTCTCCTTCTCTCCTACACAATATGTGTAGGGCTTTCCTCTTGGAGCTTGATTTCAGTAGAGCTTTCACAGCACTTGCACCTTCTCTTCTCCTCTTGGAACTTGATTTCAGCAGAGCTTTCGCAAGTGGAACTTGATTTCAGCAGGGCTTCTGCAACACTTGCTCCTTCTCTCCTCCTTTTTGTTAGAAGTTGATTTTAGCAAGGCTTCCACAACACTTGCTCCTTTTCTTCTCCTCTTGGATGCGTGCAAAGTGATGCTTCCTTTACCTCCCCCATACCTAAGGAGAACCTCCTCTTTTATAGGTTTCAAGAGCTTTTCTTCTTGGAGAGAGACTTGAGTGCCAAGATTGGAAAGGTTGATCTCATGCAAGATGTGGCTATTCCAGGATCTACTCTGCAACACCAATATTGAGATATCTCTCTGTGCATTGCTCGGATGAAAAAACGTCCAACAAAAAAGTTGTAGATCTCATTGTTTCCAATAACAAACGCTAGCCCTTTCTAGAGATCATCTTTCCATTGCGAGATATTTAAAAAATGGATTTACCATGTCTATTAAAAAAAAAAAGTTTTTAAAACTATACTCTTAACTTGTGGTCCATGCAACCACCTTGAGCCATAGATAAGGAGAGTTCATTAGATTGCCTTCGGCCTCAACCTTAATATTGACTTTCCACAAAAGCTTGTATCATCTTAAACCTTAGAAAGAGAAAATCACTTCACTTCTCACTTCCAGAGGATCACGTCTCTTGTCTTTCTTAGTGAGAGAATTATCTCTCTCATCTTTCTTAATGAAAGAAAAGATCTTAAACCTTGACTTGTAAGGGAGAGGATGACCCCAAATGAATGCAATGCTCATTACACACAAGTAAACATTCCCAGGCGTTCTCGGATGTACACATAAATACATAAACATAATGCTAATGCACTTTCTCTCCTTAGAACTCAATCCATCTTTATTTATGTGTAACTCCTTGGTTCTTGTGTACACTCTTACACTTGGCAGACACCTCCTTCCCCCTTCATAACTTGTACTGCATGTACTAGATATCCCCGTCATAGTGCACTGATCACCCCATTAAGTGATGCACTAGGAATATTGGTCTTTAAATGGTCTCATGGCCATGCTAGATCATCATCAATACTTAAAGAAAAGGGAGTCATTAATTTATTGACATAAATTTACTAAATAGAGAATGCATAATAAGAAATCAATTTAGTGACATCCCTCTAGCTTCTAAACAGTTGACCTCAACTGTAGAGGGGATACATAGTCCTTAAGAAGATATGGAAAGTCTTGTAGTTCTTTCTCAGTTATAAATTGAGTGCCAATGTGGGATAATGCTTAAACTTAACTAGATACTTCCGTAATACCTTACCTGACCTTAGAGTATTATCTTGATGGTGTAAAATTCTTTCATGCACAAGGAACTCTTCTTTTTCTTCTATGTTAGGTAAATCTTCCTTGATTGGTTCCATTGGAGGTTCTCCAATATAGGGATGTACCAAACTTATATGGAATGCATTATGAATGTTCCAATGACTTGGTAGATCCAAACAAAATGTCACATCATTTATCTTATCTGTGATCTTGAAAGGGCCATAATAGCGATTAGAAAGCTTAACCACTTTACACTTTTGACCTTTTTGCTTCTTCAAGTGAGTCTTCTCAAACTTAAGAAGAACATACTGTCCCAACTTGAGATCTAACTTACGACGATTTTTATCAGCTTCACGTTTATGCTTGTGTCCTTTGGATAGCAGCTTTTACTTAAGTGAAAGTTGTACCAATGTCTCTGACAAACTCAAATGCTGCAAAGATCTTATCCTTCGTAAGAAGAATAGGTGGTAAATGAAGCTTACCATAGATGATCTCAAAGGGTGCCTTACCAGTACTAGAGTGTACCGTATTATTGTATGCAAACTCTACTAAAGGAAAATACTTTTCCCATTCTCTTTGATTATCAGAGGAGACATAGGATTTCAAAAGGTCCAGAATAGTAGAATTAGCGCTTTCACTCTGCCCATCGGTTTGAGGATAATAAGAGGATGAAAACTTTAACTTTGTCCCGATGTTCTCAAAGAGAGCTTGCCAAAAGAGATTGGTCATGCGGGGATCTCGATTACTTATAATGGACTTAGGCATGCCATGATGCTTGAAAATATGAGTAAATGAATAGCTTAGCCATATGATCGGCTTTGATTGTCTTTCACATAGGTATAAAGTGAGCTTGCTTACTAAATCTATCAATGATAGTCTAGATTGCATCATTGCTTGCTTGTGTGCGAGAAAGCTCCATGATAAAATCCATGGCTATACTTTCCCAAGGCTCATTGGGAATAGGTAATGGCTTTAGACTAGGTGGTTTATGCTTGTCATACTTTACTTTTTGGCATATCTTACACTCGTGAAAATGTCTTTCAATGTCAGCTCTAAGAGTGGGCCAAAAGAAATATCTTTCCAATGCTTGAGTAGTAGGCAGAATACCCCTATGTCTAGCATATGGAGATGCATGTGCTTCATCCATTACCTTGTGTTGCAATGGTAATGCTACACAAATTTCTTGATGATGATACAAATAACCATCTCAAATCGAATAAGTTGTAATCGACTAACCTGAGTTAAGCTGATCCCATATGGTTGAGAAGTTGGGATTGGTTGCATACATTTTGGGTAAATCCATGAACTCATTATGGTAAACAATTGTGATTGCATTCACTTGAGGTCACCGTGATAGAGCATCTACTACCACATTCTTAGTTCCACATGTGTGAAGGATTTGAAAATGAAACATAGATAAGAAATTTGCCCAATGCATCTGTTTCTCTAAGAGCTTCTTCTGAGTGAGGAAGTATCTTAGACTTTGGTGATATGTTTTAATAATAAAATCTGCACCAAGTAAATAGTATTTCCATACTTGAAGAGCATGTACCACCACCATAAGCTCTTTCTCATATATTGGAGCATGTAACTCATGATCTGTGAGGCGTCGACTTTCAAATGCTACTACATGATGCTCTTGGTTAAGCACAGCTCCAATGCAATCCTAAAAGCATTACAGTGAACTTTAAAAGGTTTTTGAAGATCCAGAACTATGAGAATTGGTTCTTGAGTCACAAAAAACTTAATTCTTTCAAAGGATTGTAGTTGCCTTGATCCCCAGTGAAAAGGCATTCGCTTCTTAGTAAGGTCATGTAGAGGAGATGCCACATACACAAAACCTTGTATGAACCTCTTGTAGTATGGACATAGGCCCAAGAAACTTCTAACTTTGCGTACAAAAGTAGGTGTAGACCATTTAAAAATGGCTCAAATCTTCTCAGGATTCATTCTCACCAAATTATGAGAAACAATATGGCCCAAGTAATGAATTTTAGAAAGGAAAAACTCACTCTTCTTAGCATTGATTTGTAGTCTATGCTTGTGAAGCTCTTGAAAAACAATGGATAGATGTTATCTATGCTCTTCTTCAGACGGTGAAAATATTAGAATGTCATCCAAGAAGACACTTGTGAACTTTGAGTGAGGTTTGAAAATTCTCTCCATAATTCGATTGAATGTGGCAGGTGTATTAGTCAAACCAAATGGCATGACTAAAAACATATATAGTCCAAACATTGTATGAAAAGCTGTCTTATGAACATATTTAGGTGCTATCCGTATTTGGTGATAGCTGCTCTTGAGATCAATGCGACTAAAGATACTAGCCCCTTGCAACTTATCCAAGATATCATCTACCCTTGGGATAGGAAAACAATTCTTGATTGTGATATTGTTCAAAGATCTATAGTCTATGCACATACGGAAAGAACCGTCTTTCTTTTGAAAAAGTAAGATTGGAGAGCAGTATGGAGAAGAGCTAGGTTGAACTAACCCTTTTTTCCAACAGTTTGTTTACTTGTTTTAGGATCTCCTCTTGCTGACTTGCACTTACTCGGTAAGGCGATTGGTTAGGTGGTGAACTACATGGGATAATATCAATTATGTGATCTTTTGGGCGCTTAGGAGGTAACTCTCCTGGGAGTGAATCACTAAAAAAATCTTCATATTGTTTAACAAAATCATGTCTGGCTTGATCAATTAAAGAGAGGGGTTCTTTTAAAGTCTGAGACTTAGAAGTATTAGTTGGTATTGTGTGTTCATTAGAGGCATCAAGTACCCTTGAATAATTAGCTTCTTTTGACTCTCTCACAAAAATCATGTACGAGAAATATTTTGCTTCATTTCTTTAGAAATGATAACATGACTAACCATTGGCACATACCAATCTCTAGCATCAGCAATGCACACTATGTTTCGACCCTTGAATTGAAATGCAAAGGTCTTCTTAATAAAATTGGGAAGAGGTCTAATCTTGTAATGCCAAGGCATGCCTAAGATAACATCACAATTACCTATGGGTGCAAGTAGAAAAGATTCTTGGTCACAATAATCATCAATTCTAAAATTTAACTTCCCTTGGACAGGAGTAGAATTGGTTGTAAGTCCTTCAAATGCTGAACATGATCCAATTGGTGTTCGCAATTGATTCAGAGGAATTTGTAGCCTTTAAACAGTATCTACTGACACAAAATTATATGTGGATCCTGGATCAAAGAGTATTTGTGGAGGTGATTGACCGCCGAGACCCACGGACTGCTTATTGCTTCAAGCATCCCAAGCAGAGCACTAATGGCTACCTCTCACATAGCCGATGCACTATCTATCTCTACGGGTGTAGTGAGCTTACCTCCGTGCTTGATCGAGTTACCTCCTCTCCCGAGTACTGTGGTAGCTCCACGATCCAAGAGCAAGCTTCAAGTGAGCTCCATTCTCAAGCTCCACGCTTCAAGCTCCATTACCATGAGCAAGAGAAGAGAAGAGAAGAGAAGAGAAGAGAAGAGAAGAGAAGAGAAGAGAAGAGAAGAAGAGAGGAGAAGTTGGAGAGCTTATCCTCCTCGGTCCCTCACCCTCAGACACTCACTCACTCGCACTCTCACACTCCCCCTCTCAAGCACAAGCTCAAGCAAGCAAGCAAGAAAAAGAAGAAGAAGAAGAAGAAGAAGAGAAGAGCTACTTTTGGCCACCCACAAGAATGAGCTTCTCATTCACTTTTCAACTTTATGTACAAAACCCTAAATCCCTTTTTGGGCAGTCATCCCCTTATTCCCTTTTTTACATGGCCGCCTGTGGCCTAGGCCCTTTTTTCCATTGTCCTCCTATCTTCCTAGCTTCCTTCCTACTGCCCATATACCTTTACAAATTGCACGGGTGAGAGCCCGACACTCTTAAAATAAATCGTGATGCGCCTTGTGCTTTTTTACAAAAGTATTAACTTGAGTTTTTCCTTGTGCGCATTTCTCCTCGATTTGGGACTTTTTTGCACTTCTTGTATTTCCATATTTTTCTTGGTGCACCTTTGTCTTCTGTTTCACTTTTTCCTTTGGCCTTTGTCTTTTACTTTAGATTTTTTGGATTTTCCACCTTTTTCATTTGAGGGTTAACAATATTAAAACTCGTTGATTGTTGAGTGTCCCCCAATCCTTTAAGAGTTGTCTTTTCTTCTCATTTGAATGTGTTAGCTTGCACATGCAAAATAGAATTTGAGGATGGCAGAGGAGGATCTTTAACCACATTTGCTTCCTTCCTTTTGTGAGGACAATCAGGCTTCATATGCCCTAACACCACAAAGAAAGCACCTTCCTTCGTCTTTGTACTTTTGTATCTCAGAGGGTGAGAGATACTTGCCATTCTTCTTGTTACCCTTTGGCTTTGAATATTGGTCATGGGTAAAGGTAGGTCTTCTTCGATTAGTCTTGTCTTTTGCTTGATCATAGATCTGCTCTTGTCTAGCTCTATAAGAACTCATCTTCAACTTTCGAGATGTACCAGGTGTATGCAAACTTTTAGTTATGATGTTGGCAGACTCTATCATGTGAGATAAGGTTTCATGTGGATACACCTTCATGATTCTTTGTAAATGAGGGAGTGGGCCAGCTCTAAACTTCCTTTTCTTCTCTTCATCACTGATCTCCATGAAAGGAGCAATCTTGAGAAGAGTAGACCAAAACTTGTCCACATAACTAGTGACCTTCTCATGCTCTTTTTGGTCTAGCCAATCTCACTCCTTCTTGACATCATTCTCAAAATCAGGAGGCAAGAACTGAGCATAAAAATTCTTCTTGAACTTTTCCCAAGTCGTAGGTTTCCTTCCCTCCAAAATGAGAGTCAACCACCAATTGCTAGCGGTGTCTTTCAAGTGCATGCCTACATGTTTGAGCTTGGACTTTTTTGAGAAATTACCATAAGAAAAAGCAACTTCAAATTACTTGACAAAGGCTAACGCCTTAGCAGTAGGATCTCTCTTACCGGAGTAAGAGTTAAACTTTATATCCTTATCCCCAGACTTGAAAGTCTTAGTCTTTTTAAGCTTGCTCCTCTTATGGCTCCTCTTTGTCCATTTGCAGATTGCACGAGACTTAGAACCAAGAGAGTAGGAACTAGAAAATGATGATAATGAGGAGGAACTTGAGTAATTAGGGGAGTAGCTGGTTGTTGAGTGAGATGACTCCCTCCTTATCCACCTCACACGAGGTGAGGTCTTTTTACTCTTCTTGACCCGAGAGTCCTTCTTCCTTCTAGGAAGCTTTTCAGCAATTGGATGCTTCGCATCTTCACCATCGATTGGTGCAATGGTGTTTTCTCTAGTATCACCATCTTTTGGAGGATTCCGTCCTTCATAAGTAGCTTCTTCCCTTGCCCTTAAGTTGTCAATCAATTGACGTACTTCTTCCGGAATCTCCAACAAGCTACGATACTTTGTCAATCGAGCCTATAATTGCTCACTTGTAGGTGCTTCATCAGTTGCTATCTTTACCTTCTTCTTGTAAGGATCGCCTTTACTTTGAGAAAAGTAAAGATACCTACTCTGATACCACTATTATAAGATTCGAGATACACACTCGACTTTCTTATATACTTAAAAGATATATGGTAAATATAATGCTGGCACATAGAAAGAATATATGAGAGAAAAGAAAGATGTAGAGAGAGAGAGAGATAGAGACAACATACTAGGGATTAGAAGATGGGCTAGTCCCCCCTTGTAGAGTTATATTATTGACAAGGAGCAAGCTCCTCCGTTACACATAAACCAATTCCTACTTGTAGATCTTGGGAATAAGATGTTGAGATATCGAGCTCCACTCGTGATATACCAGGGTGACCGTTGTGTATTTATGTCACCGACGTGTCAGTTGCAGATGCAGTTGGTACACCGCCCATGAATAATAGCTAGATGACAGCTATCCTTATCTACTCTAGTTCGTGGCTCAGTTAGTATGCCACCTTAGTTAGTTGAGTTTGGTTTGAGACCCATATATAGGGTTCTTCTATTTCTATGTATTTGAGTTCTTTTTGGCTTACACAACTAGAAGAGAAAAACTGTTTTCAGCCTCCACCCTTGTGTGTATTCCTCCATTGTGCAAGCAAGAAAGCTACAAGTGAGACTCCTTCCTTCTCTCCCACAATCTTGCCATGGTATCAGAGCCTTGTCCGTGGTAAGGAGCTCAAGAAAGCAAGCCAAGCTCGCGGTGTTCTCGTAAGAGGAGCAGTGTTGCTTTCATTTTCTGTTTTGGGAGCAGATCTCTGTAAGTAGCACAACCGGAAATTGCAAGAGTGCATTGTCTCAGGTTGAGACGCCCTTCGCTGTGAAGCAAGAGGCAGTATATGCTGCGGGGAAGGGCTTTAGCCCTAGGCGACCCTGTTTTTTTGATTTGAGGCCATTTCGGGGCCTGTTTTGGAGGCGGAAGTTTTCTGCACGTACTCAGGAAAAGACCCAGTTTTATGCTGTGCGACCACTGTTCTACAGGTTGGTGAAAAGTTACTGTAGAAATTGCATCGTATGCCTGTGCGCAAAGACATTGGGAGTTACAGAATCATCCTTGTTGCCTGTTGATGCAAAATTGTCACTAGGAAGTGACTGTGTGGTCAAATACCACTTTCGTCAGTTTTGCAGATTAGCCCTTGTGAGGCTGAAGCTGTGTTCTTTGCAGTGACAGAATTTTTGCAGTGTTCTGTAATGGCGTCTGATTCTTTCTCACAGATTTTCACTGAAAAGCTTGACAAGAACAACTTCCAAGCATGGAAGTTTAGAATGACGAATTTCCTTATGGGAAAAGGATATTGGAAATTTGTTGTAGGAAATGAAGAAGAACCAGTTCTTCCTGATGTTCCCAATCAACAGCAAATGCAGGCATTTAAAGCATGGCATGAGAGAGCCAGGAAAGTTATGTATTGGCTGTCTATCAGCATTTCAGACTCTATGATTGTGCATATTCAGGATGCAAGTACGCCAAAGGAGGCATGGGATACTTTGTCAAAAATGTATAGCACAAACACGCAAGCCAGGAAAATGCAGCTCAAGCAAGAGTTGCATAATGTGCAAAGAGAAAATATGAGCATCAATGACTACCACATGAAGGTGAAGAAGATTGCAGATGCACTTGCTTCCATTGGGTCGCCAGTGGAAGATGATGATTTAGTTTCTGTGACCTTGAATGGTCTAGGAAAGGATTATGCACAGTTTCGGACATCCATTTCAGTTCGTGAAAGATTTTCTGATTTTGAGGAGTTGATTGCTCTTCTAATTTCTGAGGAGCAGAGAAATGGTGGTGCATCTTCTTCAGGAGGAACTTCAAAGGAAGCTGTCTTCTACTCAAATGCTGGAAGAGGTAGAGGCAGAGGTAGAGGAGGCCGATTTGGAGGCCGTGGTAGAAATTAGAATATGTAGCAAACTCAAGAAAACCAGTCCTATGGAGGAGGACGTGGTAACTCTAGAGGCAGGGGGAGCCAAAGAGGTCGTGGTGGATGGCAAAGAGGCCAAAATGCAAACAGTAATGTTGAATGCTACTACTGTGGTAAAATGGGTCATATGGCTAAAGACTGCTATAAAAAGCAGAATGACATCATGAATGGAAAACTGCAACAAGGGAATTATGCATCTTCTAGTAGACAGGGTGATGACAGAAATGAGCATTTGTTCATGGTGCAGCACATGAACAATTCTGTGACAAGTGCAGAAGAAAGCAATGATGTATGGTATGTTGACTCAGGTGCATCAAACCACATGACAGGTCATGCAGAATGGATGGAGGATGCAAGGAAAATGAAAAAACCAAGATTTGTGGAGACTGGTGATGATACTGCACATCCTATTGTGCAGATTGGAAAAATTCCTTTGTCTATGCAGGATGGGAAAAAGAAATACCTGTCCGATGTATTTCATGTCCCGAATATCACCAAGAATCTGGTTTCTGTTGGTCAAATGGTTGATCAAGGCTTGCAGGTCAGATTTAATCCTCATGGATGCTTTGTTGAGAATATGAAAAATAAAGGTCACTTGATAGCAAAAGGAAAAAAGAAGGGCAGAATGTTTACGTTGGATGTAGACATGTCTGAATTGAGTGCAGCAATGCTTGCACATGGGACCGGTGTAGTTGCAGATATTGATATTTGGCATAAACACATTAGTCATGTTAATGTACAACGACTTAAATCAATGCAAGCCCAAAATATTGTTGCAGGATTGCCTAAATTCAAGGTTGCAGAAATGCATAAGGTATGTGAAGCCTGTCAGTTTGGAAAACAGGCAAGGAAACCATTTCCTAGACATGTTCAAGAGAGTAAGAAGCCATTGGAATTAATCCACTCTGATGTGTGGACTACTAAAGCTGCATCTCTTGGAGGCTGTCATTATTTTGTCACTTTTATTGATGACTATAGCAGAAAAGTTTGGGTGTATTTTATGAAAAAGAAAAGTGAAGTTTTTGGGCATTTCAAAACTCTTAAAGCTATGGTTGAAAAAGAAACAGGCCTGCAAATAAAATGCCTAAGGTCAGATGGAGGGGGAGAGTATCTCTCAAATGAGTTTGCAAGGTTCCTGCAGGAGCATGGCATAAAGCAGCAATATTCATGTAGTCATACCCCATAGCAAAATGGAATTGCAGAAAGAAAAAACATGCATATTGGAGAGGTATCTCATGCCATGCTCAATGAAAAAGACTTGCCAGATTTTTATTGGGCTGAGGCAGTTGCTACAGCAGTCTATATAATGAACATGACTCCCACTGCAACAATACATGGGATGACTCCAGAGGAGAGGTATACTGGTAGGAAACCAGATATTTCTCATTTGAAAATTTTTGGTTGCATTGCCTATGTACACGTGCCAGATGAGTTGAGATCCAAGTTGGATCCAAAAGCTGAGAAGTGCATCTTTATTGGTTACTCTCTGCAGCAAAAAGGGTATAGATGCTATAACCCTTCTACTCTAAGTTTACAGTGAGCAGAGATGTTGTTTTTGATGAGATGAGTAGCTAGTATAAACCGGTAAAAGTGATTGATGATGTAGATGCACAAAATGGTAATGCTGCACAGAATTCACAGCAGCAGTCACAAAACATTAGTGGACCTGGAGCGTCCTCTAGCAGTGGTTCACATTCTTCGCCATGGACAGGCAGATTGAGATCAGGAGAATCTTCTCAAAGCAATGCAGATAGTGGTATGCAGGTATCACGAAAAGAAAAAGAGAAGGTTGATCAGCCCATGTTTGATATGAATGCAGGTCACTCTTATGTGGATGGTGAATCCAGTGGCTCAGAACAGAGCATTGATGATGAATTGGGTATTTCTTCTATTGTTACACCTGGAGTAAGGAAGACCAGGGATGTTTTGAGAGCACCTGGGAGTGAACCTATTTTGCGCAGGTCTACGAGAGCTAGGTATCCTGTGGATAGGCTGAAATATGATGGATTTACAACCATTCACTATGCATATATGGTCAAAGTGATACAGGAACCAGAACCCACTTCTTTTGAGCAAGCCATGGGAAAAGAAAAATGGGAGAAAGCCATGGATGAAGAAATGGATGCCTTGGAAGCAAATGCTACATGGGAATTGGTACCTTTGCCTAAAGGTAAGAATGCAAAGGCAAGATTAGTAGTCAAGGGGTATGCACAAATATATGGCATTGACTATGAAGAAACATTCAGTCCGGTTGCAAGGATGGCAACCGTAAGAGCAGTCATTGCTATGGCTGCATCAAAGGGATGGTCTTTACATCAGATGGATGTAAAGAATACCTTCTTGCATGGTGATTTGCAAGAAGATGTCTATATGGAGCAGCCACCAGGTTATGTGCATGCTGTTCATCCTGAGTTTGTTTGCAGGTTGAAGAAAGCCTTGTATGGCTTGAAGCAAGCACCTAGAGCATGGTCTGACAAGATAGGACAATATCTTGTCACTATTGGCTTTCATATTTCCAAGGCAGATTTCTCACTTTATGTGAGAAAAACAGAGAAAGATATTATGCTACTTGTCATTTATGTTGATGATTTGATTATGACAGGTGACAGTGATGAAGATATCCTTCATGTGAAAATGCTATTGAAGCAGAAGTTTGAGATGAAGGATTTGGGAGAGCTGCATTATTTCTTGGGCATTGAGGTGATTAGATCACCAAGTGGGATACAACTCTTGCAGAGGCAGTATGGATTGGACATGCTATCCAAATATGGGATGACAGGCTGTAAGCCTACTTCAGTTCCTTTGGAGCAGAATGTGAAGTTGAGCACAGATGTAGGTGAGCTTCTGGAAGACCCTACTATGTACAGACGCATAGTAGGAAGTTTGATCTATATGACTATTACGAGGCCAGATTTGAGCTATGCTATTGGATTGGTAAGTCAGTTTATGCAGGCTCCAAGGAAACCGCATTTGGATGCGGCTAGACGCATACTCAGGTATATGAAGTTCACATTGCAGTATGGACTATTTTATGAGACTGGGGTTCAGATACAGTTGCATGGATACACTGATGCTGATTGTGTTGGTAGTATTTCTGATAGACGATCTACCAGTGGGTATGTGTTCTCTTTTGGGAGTGCTGCAGTCACTTGGAGCAGCAAGAAACAGCCTACAGTTGCCTTGTCGAGCACAGAGGCTGAGTACAGGGGTGCAGCAATGGCTGCATGTGAGGTAGCTTGGTTGCATAAGCTACTTTATGATATGCATCAGTCTACAGATGGGACAGTTGTCATTTATTGTGACAACATGAGTAGTATACACTTGGCAAATAACCCAGTCTATCATGCTAGAACAAAGCACATTGAGGTGCATTATCACTATGTGCGGGAGAGGGTTTTACTAGGTCTTATTGATCTAGTTTATGTCAGCACAAAGGATCAGGTAGCTGACATATTCACGAAGGCATTGGGCACAGAGAAGCTGCACAAGTTGAGAGACCTGCTTGGTGTGCAGGAATTGGGATTGAGCTCGAGGGGGAGTGTTGAGATATCGAGATCCACTCGTGATATGCCAGGGTGACCGTTGTGTATTTATGTCACCGACGTGTCAGTTGCAGATGCGGTTGGTACACCGCCCATGAATAATAGCTAGATGACAGCTATCCTTATCTACTCTAGTTCGTGGCTCAGTTAGTATGCCACCTTAGTTAGTTGAGTTTGGTTTGAGACCCATATATAGGGTTCTTCTATTTCTATGTATTTGAGTTCTTTTTGGCTTACACAACTAGAAGAGAAAAACTGTTTTCAGCCTCCACCCTTGTGTGTATTCCTCCATTGTGCAAGCAAGAAAGCTACAAGTGAGACTCCTTCCTTCTCTCCCACAATCTTGACATAAGATCATGGTTCCTTGCACAGTATACAACTGGCTAACACTTGCACAACTTGGAAGTTGGCACCTTTTGATCCTTCTTCTTGAGTCTCTCCTTCTCTCCTACACAATATGTGTAGAGCTTTCCTCTTGGAGCTTGATTTCAAAAGAGCTTTTGCAGCACTTGCACCATCTCCTCTCTCCTCTTGGAACTTGATTTTAGCAAAGCTTCCGCAGCACTTGCACCTTCTCTCCTCCTCTTGGAACTTGATTTCAGCAGGGCTTTCGCAACAAGAGGAACTTGATTTCAGCAGGGCTTCTGCAACACTTGCTCCTTCTCTCCTCCACATGGAACTTGATTTTAGCAGGGCTTATGCAGTACTTGCTCCTTCTCTTCTCCTCTTGGATGCATGTAAAGTGATGCTTTCTTTACCTCCCCCACACCCAAGGAGAGCCTCCTCTTTTATAGGCTTTCAAGAGCTTCTCTTCTTGGAGGGATATTTGAGTGCCAAGATTGGAAAGGTTGATCTTCATGCAAGATGTAGCTGTTCTAGGACCTACTCTGCATCACCAATTTTGAGATATCTCTCTGTGCATTGCTCGGATGAAAAAACATCCAACACAAGAGTTGTAGATCTCATTGTTTCTGATAACCTAAGTGAGCCCTATTTAGAGACCGTCTTTCCATCATGAGATATTTTAAAAATGGATTCACTATGTCTATTTAAAAGAAAACAACTTTTTAAATTGTACTCTTAACTTGTGGTCCATGCAACCACCTTGAGCGCCGTAGATAAGGAGAGTTCATTGGATTGCGTTGGGCCTCAACCTTAGGATTGACTTCCCACAAAATCTTGTGCCATCTCTTACACCTTAGAAAGAGAAAATCACTTCTCTCCTCACTTCCAGAGAATCACGTCTCTTGTCTTTCTTAGTGAGATAATTACCTCTCTCGTCTTTCTTAATGAAAGAAAAGACCCTAAACCTTGACTTGTAAGGGAGAGGATCACCCCAAATGAATGCAATGCTCATTACACACAAGTAAACGTTTCCAAATGTCTCCAGATGCACACATAAATACATATACATAATGCTAATGCACTTCCTCTTCTTAGAACTCAATCCATCTTTCTTTATGTGTAACTCCTTGGTTCTTGTGTACACTCTTACACTTGGCAGACACTTCCTTCTCCCTTCATAACTTGTACTGCATGTACCACATATCCCTGTCACAATGCTTTGATCACCCCATTAAGTGACGCACTAGGAATACTGGTCTTTAAATGGCCTCATGGCCATGCTAGATCATCATCAACACTTAAAGAAAAGCGAGTCATTAATTTATTGACATAAATTTACTAAATAGAGAAAGCGTAATAAGTAATCAATTTAGTGACACTAGGGATATCCATGGGGTTTATCTCCATCCCAGGGATGGTCATCTTAGTGTCATTAGGTGCCGGGAGGGCCAATTACCCCACTCAAGCCAAATCAAGAGTCAAGGTCATGGGAGGGATATTTACATCAACCTCCTTGCAACTTGGAAGTAGAGAATTTGGTTTTAGAAGACTCAATACCAAAGTACTTACACACTTGGTAGAACTAAAGGGAAATTTGAGAAATGGCTACAACCAATACAAATATTGAAGATGAAGCCAAGGAAAAACAACCAAAGTACAACAAGGAGTACAAAAGAAAATTGAAACAAGAAAGTAGGTAGATCAACAAGTACAAAAGGAAATCGAAATAAGCATGCAAATCGACAAGGTGTGACAAACATAGCATAAAGAAACACAAGATGAATTGATTCACAAAGAGCGTTGAGAATGCTTAAAGTCATACTAGCTAGAGACAAATTAAGGCCAAGACTAGAAGAAAAAAAGGATTCAAGTGGATGGTACCATAGTGAGTCATCAAGCAAGGAAAAAAACAAGAAACTTTGGAGTTTGGAAATATGAATGACAAGCTCAAAGTATTAAAGTTACCAAACTATAGATTACATATGCTTTTACACCAGCACAACTCAAAGTGCAACAAGATGAAATTACCAACATGAAGGCAAATACATAATTTATCAAGGTGGTAGAGTCATCATTGAAGAGTTCAAAAAGACTAGGCACTAGGTTACGTTTCCCAAAAATTATTTTTGGGTCATGATATATTTATTAAGTAGCTTTAAGAGCTTTAGTGGTTGGTGTTCCTTTTAATGTTAATGGCACTTTGCCATCTCCCTGAAGTGGATTGTAATTGAAAACTTTGATTTATGTCTTGCCCTATACACCTTTAAGTAATCTAAAAGGATGTTCATACAACACACACACACACACACACACACACACACACACACACACACACACACACACACACACACACACACACACACACACACACACACACACACACACACACACACACACACACACACACACACACACACACACACACACACACACACACACACACACACACACACACACACACACACACACACACACACACACACACACACACACACACACACACACACTCTTTCTCTCTCTCTCTCTCTCTCTCTCTCTCTCTCTCTCTCTCTCTCTCTTCATGAAAGAGTGTAATTTAATGTATGAAAATATTTACATTAGAACTTTAGGCTAACCAAGGTGAATGGAAACAACTCACATGAAGCCAAAAGGCTATCAAAACAACATACTATAGGAACCCAAATTTTCTAGAAAGATATTAAGCACCAATCGATAGGAACAAAGGAAGGGGATTATCAAGAGGGCACAATAGGGATGGAGTGAACAATAGATCTATGCATGGAGTATCCACCTCTCCAATTATGAGGTTGGCTCGAGTCATAGAAGAAATGTTCCATAAAGGCAAGCGTCACACTTGTCCCACATTGTAGCAAATACCTAAGGCCGAATCAAATATAAAAGCATTTCAAGTTTGCCACATGTGTCAAAAACTAGTCCATCACATGAAGTGAAAGAGGCATGGATTATGATATTGCAACTTGATTGTGGAAGAATAAGCATGCATTTTGTCACGTGCTAGCAAGGTCCATACTCTCAAAATGAAGTCCCAAACATTTTGGCAACTGAGCAAGAAATGAAAAGATGAATTGAGGTTTCATCACAAGTAGTATGAAATTACAATTGCCACATTATATATTTTGGACCCATAGTACATTGCCAATGGGTAGACCCCCAATGAGAAGTCTCTAGAGAAAATTTTTTCCTTAATAGGAAAACTTAGACTTCCATAAGTAAAGCAAGTAATCGCACGAGTTAGAGCCACAATATCATGAATAGACCAAACCTTATTAGCTTTCTCAATGATTTATCTCTTATCCTCTATTGTTTTGTGGTAGATTTAATTAGCTAACCGTTTTAAAAAATCTTGGGGTTTTATAAAGACTCAATCCAACCAAGGAGATAAGGATAGAGAAGCATGCAAGGGAATTCCTCTAAAGCTGGTCCTCCAAGGTCAACTAGAGCAATCTATGAACTCTTGGTATTCGAAAGTATTGGCAAATAGGGTGGAAAGAATAAACCTTCATCTGACTCGGGATAACCACATCTCAGATAGTCTTCAAACCCAATCTCACCACCTTCTTAAATTTAGCCCTTTGCAATTGCTTGTCAGGCTAGTCAAGCAACTTGGATTTAGCCAAAACCTCTGCTTGCAAAGAATTTGAATTCATCCACTCGATTGCATCATGGCAAGAGTCTCTTTGCCTTACTACATGGTGATGGAGTCCACCAAAATCTTCCATAAAAAACTGTGCACTATCGGTCCACAAGTGATGGTAAACACACAAAGCCTGAAAAAGAGTAAATGTCAAAGTCTTCATGTGTACTTTAACATCCAACAAGGTAGTACAACCCAACCATTTTGGCATAGTAACATGTTTCTACAATACCCACACGTGGCCCATTCAATTTCCTTGATTTTTCCAAAGCATGAAGCACATATGCTATATTAGCTCATGTGAAAAATTTTGCATCCGTGGAAGTAATGGAAAAAAATATGACATCGTACTAATCATGATTGTTTGGGCTACTTACAGCCACACATGCGAAGGCCAACCTTGAAACTTACAATGAGCTTATTATGTATATGTGAAGATATCTAGTCAAGCAAAGCATGAGGATCCACATCCACCCTTGTGGAGTAATCTAGATGTTGAGCTATTTTACCTTGAAGGACCAGTCACCACACCTCCTACCACCCCTAATTACATCCCTTGATAAAACCTTATTGTCTCAAGTGAATCAATTACATGATAACTTTGTGTAGTCTATTCACAATGTTCTTAGAGAAAATTTTACACAAGGATCCCATAACAAAAATGGGCCCTATAAAAATCTACCCATTTAGGTTTCACATGATCACGCACCATGCCCACAACATAATTGTGGACCTCACAAACCTCATCAATGAGAATATCTTGTGGACCCAATAAAATTTTATAATACTCGAGGCACATCTATTTTATTATATTTTTCACATAGTTTAGTATAAAACTGATGAGTTTGACAATTTTTTTTCATATAAGCATCCAAAGGGGTCAGTGATTCATATTTTACATATTGTTCATCATGAAGAGCCTATACTTTGCATTTCAACCATTCGGAGTAAGTGGTCAACTCATCAGATGAGTCCGTGGCTTGTTGCAAGGCAACATATTGTTTCAACATGGATTGTAAATGTTGCAATTCAATGCTAAATGCAAATAGTTGGTGAATCCCATAAGCCCTAGACAAAGCCAATGCATTATTCCAAAAGATTACCCATGCTCCCAATCCCTCAGATGATAAAGCCTATTTTCCAAATGTAGCTATCATGTGCAACATATATTCTGAAAAGTGATCATGCAACAAGAAGGACTGATTGAATCTCAAGGTCATATGCTCAAATTAGGCCTTGAAGGTAACTGGCAGGTTATGGATCATTTCCAACATCAAAGAATAGTGGTTGGAGAGGACATGTTGTCTCTCCACCCATATATTAGCACCCACATAGTGGCTGAAGAGAACATGCTATCTCTCCACCAACATATAAGCACTGCTAGTAGGAGGAAGCTTCCCTTGGTGGAAGCAACATTCCTTGAGAATCAAACCACAAAGCAAAATCCAAAAAACTTTTTCCTCCCACATCAGGTGCATGTGGCTTTGAATAAAATCACTTTTCCCTTCTCTAAAACGTTTAACATTATGTGTGTGTGTGTGTGTGTGTGTGTGCACATGCATGCATGCGTGTCTGTGTATCTATGGCAAGGGTTTGCATAGGAATTGAACAAGAGTCTTGGTGAGCATTACACTTTACCATTGTCACCCAAGGGGCTTCTTGCGAAGCTTGATCATGATAGAAGAGTTGAGACTCATACACTAGTCCAATATCACACACATCCTTAAGTCTTGAATTCTTAGTAGGTGAAAGAGGAGATACATTTTTCTCCCAAGACAGAGGTTGAGGCACTTGCACATGCATATGTATCTCCTCATCTAAATCCATATGATGTGATCACATAGGGATCCTAATTACATTCAAACATAAGTGTCCCAATCGTCCACATCTTAAGTAGTGGCTTGCAAATGTTCCCCCATCTTAAGTCGTAAAACAAGGAATGCAATCCATGAGACCCATTTCGGCAAGAAACACGCTGCATTTGGCCCATCTCAGCAGCTCAATCCTAGGCCGAGTCCCAAAATAATTGGCCCTTGGCAACCCATCTCAAGCCTATTCGGCCCGTCTGAGTGACAAACTCAGTCACGTAGCCACTCGGATACTCGGCCCTTGGTCATTCAGCCCATCCAATTTTGCCTCGGCCTTGACCACTCGACCCAATCCCACTTGGCCATTCGGCTTGTTCGAACTCCATATTTAGCCTTAGTCCACTTGTGCCATGTGTCATTTGGATGTCCCGATTCGGCCAAGTTTCACTCAGACCTCGGCCATTCGGCTTGTCGTCTGAGTGATACACTCGGCACTTGCAACTTGGACCTGTTGGTCCGAATTTGTTTTTTCCAAAATTCTTAAATTCTGAACCGGACCCACCCAGATATCGGCCGTATGAACCTTCGAAGGCCATACAAACACTTGAACCAGCTTTCTGGTGCAAGGAATAGAAGAATTAGCGAGACATAGACGTAGAGGTGATGCTAGTCAACTTCCTAGCAATTCGACCCATTAGCGGCATCAAGCAGAGTTGTAGACCCCCAAACGAAAGAGCAGAAGGTGTAGTGAAAACCCTATAACCCGATGAGGATAGCTAGAAATCGAACACACAAGCCTATCACGCAAACCCACAAATGAGAGTGCAAGAGCCACTTAGACACTTTGTTTTCTCACTCACTCTAATTTCCAACAGTTGAAGCACACTTTAAGTAAAGCTAAAAACCTGATTGCACACAATGCATGAAGAAGAGCACACACACACACACACACACACACACACACACACACACACACACACACACACACACACACACACAGAGTGAGGGTAAGTTGAGGACTGTTTGTAATTAACAAGGAACTCACTTAGACATAAAAACTTGAAGGAAAGCACTAGTAAGAGAATATCCCAAGACATAAATGGGTGATTGAATCCCCAAGTATAGGACCAAGTGAAGAACACAATTGAAAAAATAGATGCAATGAGGATGGACACTATCGGGGATGTGGATCTACCCGACCTCATCAACCCGATTGAAAACTTGGCAGAATAAGGAATCTTAGACATGGAAGAGGGTAGCTCCGTTCATAGAAGCAATAAAGAACTTGACCTAAGAGACTTTCTTGAGACGATCTAGCAATGAGTGAGCAAATATGACGCTCAAACCTGGTTGGAACATTCTGGCAGACATGTAGAGGACATCATAGTGGACCTTGAGGAGAAAAGGGGTCAAGCACGCAAAGCTCTGTAGGACATAATCGCTTACAACCAGGATCAATAGTCTAGGAGCTTACACTAGAACATGAAAATGTGAGAGATCTAGAGAGTGCTAGCCCTACCAGGCGGAAATTGGACAGAGAACGAGAGAGTGCTAGAAGGAGACGTCACATTGAGCGAGCTTCTAACAAAGCAGCTGCTAGATAACACGGCAGCACAGCAGAGTGCTGTAGCATTGGCAACATCGCTATTGGCAGGGTTAGGAGTCATCAACCAAGGCTCTAAGAGCCAATAAAAAATTCCCATGGTAGCGAAGTAGTTGGATAAATAGCAACCAAACCATACAGCTTCGTAGAGTAGTTCAAGAAGATATGCTAAGCCATTGGCCTCACTGATCTCACTCAATGCTCGCAAGCTTTTGGTTTGTGCTTAGGCGATAAGGGTAGGATCTGGTACATGAGTTTGGATATTGCTGAGCGAGCCAATTTTAGTGGCCGGAAAAATCTCTTCATTAAGAGATTTTTAAAACCTACATACTTTGATAACCTGCTAGTATGACTCATGAATGTCAAAAAAAGAGAGAAAGAGGACATCCGAGATTACATGACCCATTTGAGGAGCCTCTTCAAGACAATCCCTATGAGTGAGAGACCAATCAAAAGAGTGGTGTCCACGGTATTCATTAATGAAATACGAAGTGAAGGGCTCTACAAAGCCTCGGCAGGCAACTCGAGCATGTAGCAAGAAGTGCTGGCAAGGGTCTTTGGAGAGGCTATTAGAGTGGACGGCCAGCTCAAGGAGAGAAGCTCCAGGAGCTCAAATCAAGAAGAGTCCTGTGCTAGGAATTCCGAGAGAGATTCAACACTGAGCAAGAAATCAAGACCAAGTGCTCAGGATAAACTGAAGGGCACTGATTCAGGACAAGAGCTAGTAGAGATGAGGATGGACATAGCCAAATTGCAGGAGATGATGAGATGACCAATGTGTCCACATGTCAAATGTGTGTATTGTGGCGGAAACCACATGTCAGTCAAGTGTCAAGACCCTAGGTCATGATCTTGGCCAAGAGTGCCAAGAAAGGATTTAGATTCATCTCATTGTTAGGGTAGTAGTTTAGACCTAAGCCTCACCTCTAGGTGCTACCCTTACATCCTAGGGAAAGGTGATGAGAGGGATTAATAACTAGTTGGCTTATGTGTGGGAGGAAGCCTTTATTTTGAAGGAGAAGAAATATGTGGGTGGGTGTGGAAAGAAGAGAAAGGAAGGAAAGGTAAGCTTGCACTTGATTCTAGAGAAAGAGGTGGATTAGAAAGAGGGACCAATGCACTAGAGGCACTATGCACAAAGAGAGCAAACTATGTAGAGGCTAATAAATTGTTCCATGATTATTTGCACTAGTAGAATATAAGTGAAATGCATGTGATGAGTACACTGTAGATGTGTTAAGACAAGTGGATCCAATGGATGGACAAATAGAACACACACACACACACACACACACACACACACACACACACACACACACACACACACACACACACACACACACACACACACACACACACACACACACACACACACACACACACACACACACACACACACACACACACACACACACACACACACACACACACACACACACACACACACACACACACACACACACACACACACACACACACACACACACACACACACACACACACACACACACACACACACACACACACACACACACGATCTATTATCTGTCTCACACACGAATGATCTATTATCCATCTCTTGATGGGTAGAACAAGGAGAAGTGTGCTCCTCCATATTTGGAACTAGCCAACAAGTTTGGCATATACATTCCTCAAGATCTATGGATCTATAAGTTGGTGTCCATCTCTAGATGGTGTGAGGAAGTGTGAAATTGGCTAATAACACATCTTACGCCATAAAAAAAAAGTGAAATTGGCTAATAACACATCTTATCCCATGAGAAAGTGGGCATCTGTATATCTTAGTGAAATAATAAAGCTATTATCCATTGCATGGAGGAGATTCCCTCTATGAAAATCCATCTTCATCCCCAATTTTCATACTAGTGTCACTCATGTCCTCCCCTAGTTTCTAATTGAATAAGGGTTTTTCTAAATGTGGTGTCAATCTCCAAGCAAATTAAAGTCAGAGAGGGTGTATCAAAGGAATACTAAAAGGGTGGTAGTTTGTCTATGCTAAAGCCATGCAACTCAAACCAAAATGCCAAATGGGTATTACCAACATGAAGCATCACCTTGAATGGCAAACTATTGTGAGGACTTCAGATCCAATTGTATGTATCTATATTTAGGTAGCTTTCATAAGATATCCATGAATGATTTTGAATATGATAAAAGCTTCTACTAGAATCCATGTAATCCCTAACTCAACTCTAAAAATCTCATTTGGAACTGAGGCCTTACATATGATCATCTTGAAAGTCATGGACACTAATGGTGTCTCCCTCGATCTTCGTCCACCATATGTGTGGTCCATTCAATTGCAATGAATAAGTCTAGGACCCCATATTTTCACTCCATATAATAATGTGCATGTCACCAATCTATCAAAGAGCCCCAACTTAGTTTAGGACTACTTTGAATGCACACATGAGAACATCCTCTCAAGACCATCCAATGTTGTGAATCTTCATGTAAATGTATATCTTTGCTAGATCTATCTCATAGAGAAAGTGGGCCATGTGATTAAGAATCCTACATATGTATAAGAACATACATATACCATCTCCTCCTATCCATAAGTAAACATTAGTGCTAATCTCACGATCCAACATTATGTCATATTGAATATTGTAGGGTTTACCAATGTTTAATAAAATCCCATTAGCTCATCCACATAATGTAATGCATCCAAATGTTGATACAACCCATGTGGAGAGTTGGTTATCAATACAATGTCTTATATATACAATAAGATGGGCATCCAAGTATTTGCTAGTTGAACTCCTCGATCTTCAAGATATATAGTTAGAGATTTGAGAAATATAAAATTTACATAGAATCAAAAAAAGGAGACAATCCTCATCTTGATGGTGGAAAGAATAAGGTGGAGTGATCCTCATATATCACACTTAGAATCCTTGAATACCTAATTGAGTTAACTAAGCACTACCATGTCATATAGCTTGCGTATCAAGTTCACTCTCATAAGTATATCAAAAGCTTTGAGAAAATCCAAAAAGCAGTAGTGAACTCATCTTGCATGGGATCTACCCTTGTCAATACTACCTTTGAAGGGGGCTTAGGAAATTGTAGGCTAAGGTGTTGAAGATCAAGAAAGTGAAGCTTGAGGTGGTAGTTTAGACAAAGTATTGATGGAGTTGAAAAGTTTGACGAATGCTATATGTTCTTCTGTCAAAGGCCCAATGGTGGCTACAAGTGTGTTTGTGGAGGTGTGGAGGTGGGACATGTAGTTGTCCTTATAGGGTCCAAAATTTTAGAGTTATTGTCTCTCCGAAAATGATTTGAGGGTTTCTACTTGCCCTTGCTTAATTGTTGCAGTGGATTGTGATGCTGATGCTCTTGGTATGCAAGCCTTAAATGGATGATTTGATTTTCTTGGATGAGGATTATGAGTATGAATGTTCTATTATGTATGATGTTAAGAGTTTATTCGTGTTGTGGTTGAAGAGAAGACTTTGTCAAAGAGCTATTATGAGAGAGAGAGAGAGAGAGAGAGAGAGAGAGAGAGAGAGAGAGAGAGAGAGAGAGAGAGAGAGAGAGAGAGAGAGAGAGAGAGAGAGAGAGAGAGAGAGAGAGAGAGAGAGAGAGAGAGAGAGAGAGAGAGAGAGAGAGAGAGAGAGAGGCTAAAGAAGTTAGATTTCTACTAATGGCTGGAGGAGAGAGATGGGTTACACTACTTTGTGGTTCACGGCATATGATATTTGACTTCATTTTCATGTTTATTTCCTAATTTTATTTGGCTTACTTCTGTTCTTGGTGGTAGAGTTGCTAAGGAAGTGCGGTCTAGCAAACATCCTTCATATGCACACTTGAGAGTATTTAGATGTGAGGCATTCTACCATATTCCCAAAGACAAGTGCAATAAGTTGGAGCCAAATTATTTTAAATATAAATTTCTTAGATATGGTGATGTACATGGTGTGTAATGAGCCCATCTTATTAATGAATGATCATTCCCCCTTAGAAAAATTATATTTTCCCCTAGTTACGCTAGCATAATTTCTTTTCAGAACATGAGTCAATTCTTCCCCCTATTTATAATTTTGAATATCAGAATTAAGTTGTGCAAGCACGTGAATTTCATCGAGGACCACACATAAAATGAATTCCTATAGGGACAACGCATGAATGAATTCTTGAAGGGACCATGCATAAACAAGGACTTAATAACATAAGGTTTTAAAATAAAATCTTAGAGAAAAGATAATAAGGGAAAAAGAGAAATCACACACAAATCTTCCACATAGAACTCCCCCCCCCCCCCCCCCCCCCCCCCCCAAACCCCTCATGAAAAACACCCCCAAGAAGAAAAATATATATAAATGTTAAAGAGCGAACGAGACGCTGCATGCAAAGCACGTGGATGTGAGGGAAAGAGCAAATAGCACAAAGCATCTAGGAACAAGTGCTAAGTAATAATGTATTTTTAAAGAAAAATCTTAATCAAATTTAAAAAAGCAAAATAAAGAAATGGGAGATAGCTTAATTTTGGTTGCCAACTAGTGGTACACCACATCCGCCACATCACCCTATCACCATCATCTCTCCCCTCTCTTCTCTCTTCCAAAAATTCCTCCTTAATGATCTCTTTAATAAAGATACTCCACCCTTCCTTTAAATCAATTGAATGACATTTCATTAAATAAAGGTACCCCTCCTTATTTATGAAGATATCTTGTACTTCCCTCCCCCTAAATTGGCACATGGATAATTATAATAAAGACATGTTGACACATGGATTTTTAACTTTATGACAATTAGATATTTTACCGTCTCGTCTTGCCACAAGATGCCATGTTACTGATCCCATGATGTAAGTAGAATTCCATCCTCACTATCTACCCCTAGTATTTATGAGGGTATTTTGTTCTAATCCTCTTCCAATTGACACATGGCTTTTTTATTATAGACCAATAGATCTTTAACTCTCCTCATGCCATGCCACTAACACATCAAGATCCCATGACATCAACATAACCACACCCCCCCCCCCCCCCCCCCCCCCCCCCCCCCCCCCCCCCGCCCACCCCAAACCTATGAATGGGTGACCATTTGTGAGTAATAAAGCAAGTGATAGTTGAGAGTAGAGTGATGCTAGGAAGAGAGATATGATAAAATATGAGTGCATGTGAGAGAGAGTAATAAGATTAAGCCTTAATTTTCTAACATGCCATAATTTCTATCCAACCTCTTCTATCCTCATCCATCATTGTCATTTCAATCTATGTGCAATCTTTTTTGTGATCCATCATACTCCCATATAAGAAGGATAATGTATCAAACAAGGCAAGGCCCTCCAATGTAGCAGGTCCATAATTAATGACACTTAGTGCATGGAAAATGGAGGTCAACAATGCTATCCATTCCAATGTGCAAAATCATATATTCTTCGCTTAAGTTTTCGTACAAAATTTTTGAAATAGACCTTATCATTCCTAAGAAATAATAGAATATCCGTCTATTTAATAGATTAGTTTTCAAGTTTTTAGAAAACCATAAAGACGATCTACAACTAACAAATTAATAGATATTTTATTTTATATTTATTTACAAATGTATTCTTAAAATCTATAGGATTTACAAAAAATTATGTATTCTTAGGAATCGTACTCTTCACTAGTACCTTATGCAATGGAAAGATTTCCTTGAAGAGGATTCTACATGGATTAAGGAGTCTATCCTCAATGAGACACCACCCCAAGCTTCTCTTGAGATGAGGGCATATCAATCTCTTTAAGGAGGAGAGGAGGATGTAATGACCCCATCTTATCAATGAATAATCACCACCTCTCCCCCCCATGAAAAATTATATTTTCCCTTTGGTTATGCTAGTGGGATTTCTTCTCAAAACATGTAACAATTGTTTCCCATGCATAATTATGAAAGTCGGAATTAAGTGTCACAAGTATCACACATGAATTATTACAAGGACGATGCATAAATAAATTTTCATAGAGACCACACATGAATGAATTCTTGCAGGGATCGCATGTGAACAAGGAGTTAATAACACAAGGTTTTAAAATAAAACCTTAGAGAAACATTAATAAGAAAAAAAGAGAAACTGTAGATGAACATTCCGCATGGAACTCCCCTCCCAAATCCATATGAAAATCTATCCTAAGAATATATATATATATATATATATATATCTATTAAAGAGGGAATGAGAAGCTGCATCTATGAGAAAATGTATGCAAAGTACATGGATTAGAGCAAGAGCGAATAACACAAAGCACGTACGAACAAGTGCTAGGTAATAAGTTTTTTAAACCTAATTTTGGCCACCAACTAGTGGTGCATGACCTTGCCTCCATTTCATCTACCACCTCAGCCCTATCACCATCACCTCTCCCCTCTTTCCCCTCCCCCAAAAAACTCCTTCTTAATGACCTCTTTAATAAACGGTTCTCCCCCCTCCTTTTAAATTCATTGAATGACCTTTCCATTGAATGACCTTTCCATTAAATAAAGGTGTGTGCACACTAAATTTTGTACCCTCCCCCTCCCCCCTTATTTATGAAGATATTTTGTACTCTCCTCCCCCTAAATTGACACGTGGATAATTGCAATAAAGACATATTGACACATGGATTTTTGAATTTATGATAATTAAATCTTTTACTCTCCTCTTGTCACAAGATGACACATTGGAAATCCCATGACGTAAGTAGAATCCCAACCCCCTTATTTATGAGGGTATTTTGTCATAATACTCTCTTAATTGACATGGATTTTTGCATTAAAGATTAGTAGATCTTTTACTCTCATGCCACATGCTAATAAGTCAAGATTTCATGGCATCGGTAGAATTCAAACCCCCCACCCTATAAAAGGGCAACCATTTGTGAGTAACGTAAGAAAAAGATAGTTGAGAGTAAAGCAACGATAGGGAGAGAGATGCGATAAAAGACAGGTGCATGTGAGAATGAGTGACAATGCAAAGGCTTAATTTTCTAACATGCCATAATTCCTATCCACTCTCTTTTATCCTCATCCAACATCTTTATTTCCAGCCATTTTCCTTCTTTTTCTTGTCTTACTCACTTTTTAAATCTCATCCATCATGCCACCATGTAAGAAGAATAATTGTCGAGCAAGGTAAGGCCCTCCAACATACCGCATCCGTCGCCAATAACACTTAGTGTAGGGAAAATGGCAGCTAATGATGATATCCATTCCAATGTGCAAGATTATGTATTCTTCACCTAATTTTTCATACATAATTTTAAAAATAAACCTTATTATTCCTAGGAAATAATAGAATATTTTCCTATTTAATATATTAGTTTTCAAGTTTTTAGAAAACCATAGAGATGACTTGTGATTCATAAATTAATAGGTATTTGATTTGATATTTATTTTTAAATATATTTTTAAAAACCATAAGATTTATTCAAAATAATGTCACTAGTTTAAATTGATTGGTTGTTGTGAATTTATGGTTGATCAAATATTCCACCACCCTATTCAAAAAGGAAGGTTGGTTTCAAAGGCTCCTCCAACTAATGGGTGTGAAGGAACATTGCCTTTGTTGTACTAGTGGAGGTAGAGATCGATGTAGAGAGAGGCTTTATTGTCGTCCCTTCACTCCATGGATGAAGGTGAAGACACTTCTTTCAGTAGTTCTCCTTTGGATGCAAGGTGGTCCCACAATATGAACACTTGGGATATCCTTTATGCTTTCCTCTATGTCGATATCAAAGTTAGAGAACGACTCTCATTTTTTTGAACTTATATTTTGTTTTTTCTCGTTGGACTATTTTAACCTAATTATGATGCTATAAAAGCATAGCTCTCTACACAAACTCCACGAGAACTCGTCTCCTTGTGACATGCATCCTATTCTAGCACCATAGAGACTAGCTCCTCCCAAGTAATAATATCTCGTGTAGGAGAGGTTAAAAGACTCCTAGAGAAAATTTCATACATTGGTAACAAGAGATGTGACAAAAGCACCATTGCAACATCTTCCAAATCCACAATCTTGCCTAAGGATATAAGCCAATCCTAAATCTCCATCTTGTTGATACGATCCTTCATTATAGGGTAATTTGTGGATAGAGAGACATTTTAGCTTCAACTTAAGGGTCATCCGATGCTTAAATATAAGAATTTGATATAAGGATGCCATGCGAGTCCAAGCCTCTATAGCAATAGGAGTACATCTTACATGCATGTGGAGCAAATAATATGTAGAATTCAAAAAGATAAATGAGCATGCTCTAATGTTGAGACGATCCCATAAAGCTGTGGAGTCTTAAGTTGCTCCAACTTGTGAATCCAAAGCAAGCCGTGGTGAGGGATTGTGATTAACTCCCATACATCCATAGTTGCTAAAGAGTGTCCCAAGGGTCTGAAATGGATATAAGAAAACCAAAATGTTTCTTCCATCCTAAAATAGGAGTTTTGAGAGTGGTTTTTGAGGTAACTAGAGCTTCTGAAAGTTTGTAGATTCTCACAACTCTACTTCCTTTCACAAGTTTTGTTGCCTCAAAGAGGGATATAGTGTAAGTGCAAGTGCATGTATGGAGGGGGTTAAGTTGCATCAAGAACCCCTCTGCCATATTCTTCTCGAAGGTGAAGGGAGAAGCCCAAGTGGAAGCATGAGCAAGTGGAAGCAAGAGAGGTGTGAGCTATGGCAGATGGAGCAAGAGAGCAAGAGAGACTCAAGATGTGGGAACTCCAATAGTCACAATGTATGACCAACCTTCCCTTGATTTAAATATCACTAAAAGAATAAAGAATGAAGTGATAATGATGGGTGCCCATCACCTGCAGGTGTGCAGGTGCGGGTACTATAAGTAGTAATACATGGCTAGCTAGCTGCACAAGCACCTTTACCCCCAGCAACCTCCCACTTAAAGGAAAATGTGCCTCGAGTGAAGAGGGAATAATAAAAAAAAAGTGACAAATTGCAATGTGTACATAGAGTACAAGAAGATGAGGAATAGAGGTCATCTCATCTAATGCTCATCACTTCTTAAAGAAGGAAAACCGCTCTATTGTCGTGAGCATATCTATAAGATTTTGGTTAGTTGAGATCTTAACAAAGTCAACAGACTTGTCCTCTCAATGACCTCTTTGATAAAGTGGTACCGCACCTCAATGTGCTTTGTCTTTACAAATGGAAGACCGAATTCTTGGCTAAATGGATAGCACTCATAGAATCCGAATGTAGTGTAGGAACCATGTCAGTCATATAAAGGTCTGCCCACTAGATGTTCTAACTAGACAGCCTCCTTCTTGCAAGCCTCAGTGATGGCTTCAACATACTCGACCTTTGTAGTAGAGAGTGCCATGCATTTTTGCACCTTGGATATCCAAGAAATATCACCCTTAGCAAAGGTAAACACATAGCCAGAGGTGGATTTTCTACTGTCTACATGTCTTGTATAATTGGATTTAGTATACCCCATGACTCCTGTATCTTGGCCACCATAACATATGCACATATATGTTGTGCTCTTTAGGTATCTCATGGCCCTTGACAACATCCCAATGCTGCTTGTTGCTAGGTGTAGCCACATAGTATGCTGCCACAACTCCCATTGCAAAAGCTATGATAGGACGAGTGGCTATCATGGCATACATTAAACAACCCACTACGGATGCATAAGGGATCTTGGACATCTCAGCCTTTTGCTCATCAGAATGCGTTTAATTGGAATGGCTCACCTTCATATGAGAAGGCAAAGGACAATCACTAATCGGCTTAACATCTTGCATATGAAACCGCTCAAGGAGCTTCTAGATATACTCCTTTTGTGACAAGTAAAGAACCCCCTAAGAGCGGTCACACATAATGCGCATCCCAAGAATATGTGAGGCTTGTTCCATGTGTTTAATCTAAAAGCTATTAATGAGTTGACTTTTCAGAGCATCTAGCTCATCAAGAGCTCTCCCAACAATCAATATGTCATCCACATAGAGTGCCAAAATCAATAGTCTACCATCATGAGCCATCTTTTTGTATAAACACGGATCCATATTACTACGTGTATAGCACTGTGAATACATAAAAGCATCAAACTTGTGGTACATTCCCTAGGTGCTTGCTTAAGGCCATAAAGGCTCTTTCTCAATCTGCACACTAGGTGTTCCCTGCCTTTTTTCTCAAAGCCCTTAGGTTGCTGCAGATAAATCTCTTCATGCAAGTCCCCATGTAAGAAAGATATCTTAACATCCATCTAATAAAGGTCTAGCTAGATCTAATTGAGAAACCAATGCTAGTACTAGGCGTAGGGTAGTCATCTTGACTGTAGGAGAAAAGACTTCCTCGAAGTCAATACCATGGTCCCACGAACCCCTAGCAACCATGCTCTAGTTGAAAACCCTTAGCAACACCATGATCCTATTTAAAACCCTTAGCAACCAATCTAGCCTTACAGGCAGGCTTGGGTTGTCCAGGGTGTGCTCTTCAACTTGTACACCCACTTGCATGACAATGCACACTTTCCACCAGCAGGCAAAGGAACCAACTTCCATGTACAATTTTTTTGTAAAGAATCAAAATTTGACTGCATGGCCCTCTCCAAAGAGTGGCTATTACCACGGTGCATAGCCTCATCATAAGTGAGAGGCTCACCTACATCTATCACCATCACATAATCATTGGAGAGCTAAAATTGCTTAGTCTCTAGCTCTAGCAGAGCGTCTCAAGGTAGCAGGTTGAGGAGATTGCACATTCTGTCTAACATCATGGTCATGGACTACTGAAGCATCAGCTGCTACTATAGGCCATTTAGCTCGATGTACAAGAGCAGGAGGCTCCTCTTGAAAGATAACCCTACGTATCTCAACTATCCACTTAGGCTGCTTATGCATCTTTTCCTCATGGAAAACTACATCATGGCTACATATGACTTTTTGAGCTTGTGGATCCCATAAGTGATACCCCATATCAGATGCATCCCGATAACCAATAAAGATACATTTCACGGACTTAGGATCCAACCAACTTGGTGTGCTTGTCCTTGGGTACACAACAAAAAACCTCACAACCAAAGACACACAAATGATCATACGAGGGAGGTTTTCTAGACCACATCTCCTCTGCAACTTGAAACTTAATAGAACTACAAGGAGATCAATTGATCAAGTGTATGGAAGTAGTCATTCCCTCAGCCCAAAACTGCTGTGGTAAGCCTGTCTAGCTATGCATAGTACAGGCCCTTTCTTATATTGTCCTATTCATACGCTCAGCCATACCATTATGGGGTGGGGTGTACGGGGCGGTCAATTGATGCTTAATACCCCTCTCATTGCATAACTGCTAAAAGGCTTTAGAGACATACTCACCCCCATTATCTGACCATAGGCATTTCAACTTATACCTAAATTGGTTCTCAACCAATGCAAGCTAATGTTGAAAGGTAGCCAAAACATCAGATTTTAGGTTTATGGGATATGCCCAGACCTTATGTGAGTAGTCATCAATGAATGTGACAAAGTACTTTGTATCTCTTAACGAATGACATGGCATAGGTCCACAAACATTAGAAGAACAAGAGCCAAAGGCTTACCCATGCATAGAGTGCTAGACTTCTTATGTGTACTACGTGTTTGCGTGCCATACAAACAATGGTCACATGACTCAAAACACTTATAGTCAAGGGGAAAAAGATACTATAAATGAGTAAGCATTTTCATTATCTTTAAGAACATGTGCCCAAGGCGACGATGCCAAAGAGATACATGTGGAACTGCAGCCACAAACAAAACATGATCTTTGGATCCAAATACAACCAAGGGATCTAAAGTGCGAGACTTGGCACCATGTGCCAAAACAAGATTCCTACGAGAGTGATATTCCAAGAAGAATCCCTAAAAAGGAAACAAAGTAACCCTCATATCCAGTGTGCTAGCAAAGATAAGACTCTTCGTGAGAGTCAATACATGCCGAATATTATGCAAAGTAAACATACTACCTCAACCACACTTCTGCAGTCAAATATTACAAATAGCAACTATCTGTAATGCCAAGTCATTCCCCCAAGGCATCAGTTAACTATGACTCATCCAAAGAAGAAGCTGTAAGTATGTAATCATCATCAAAGTTAGGTTTCTACACTTCTTTGATCTTAACAGTAGACTTAGCAGGGACAATGCTACGATCATTAGACTTGTCTTGTGCTTTCCCTTTGCCCTTTTCCTTGTGCTAGCCATTGCACATTTTATGGCACTGTGACATGTTATATCCTACTTTCCCACAATAATGGCATGTCAAATCAAACTTACGTCTACACAACTTAGAATGAGAATTTTGTGAGTCTCAAACATGGCAGTCATTTTCACTCTTACCATCATGGTGACCCTGAATAGTCAAAGCATGAGAAGTATGAGAAGCATCCACATTCTTATTATTGATCTCCTCTATCAAGAGTGCACCCTCTACATCAGACAATTTCAACCCATTCTTAGGCATATTTGTATACATAGCAGTATGGAATGTGTCCCATGACTCAAGAAGTGTGACCAACAAGAACAAAGGTGGAAGATTGTCCTTAAAGTCAATAACCTACGATGACAGCTACCAATGATAGCATGAAACTTAGTCAAATGATGAGAAACACTAGTACCTTCCTTCATACGAAGGTCTATAAGCTGCTTTACCTAATACATCTAAGAAGCATGGGTCTACATATCATAGAGATTATTGATTTTCTCCTAAAGATCCCATGCAGGCTGCCCAACTGTGACAACATTATAATAAACCTGCTTATTGAGGGATATGATAATCGTGGACTTGCAAAGCTCATATAAGTCATCCCATATATCCTAATCGTGACTTTCAAGCTTAATGCTTTTACATTTGATCGGCCTAATATGATATTTTTGTACCAAAACCTACCAAATTTGGGTCTTCCAATAGCCATAATTGCTGCCATCCAACCTTTCAATGTTGAAGATGGAACTTTGTTTGAATGACCAGCCATACAAGAAAAAAAAGGCACAATACATATCAAATAGGTTGCTGTAATACCTGCAAACAACCCCAAATCCACTACCAAAACAAGCTAAAAACAAGATGTATCGACCAAATAATGAGCTGTCCACAAACTATGACCAAAATATCATCAAATGGAGGAGACTACTCTCATAAATAGTACAATAGTCTGCAATAATAGCATGCTGAAATGATGTACAACATACTCAAGCTCATTGCAAATAAAATCCAAAGCTCAATATGACATGCAAGTGTCAAGTAAGTGGTTCCCAGTGGAACAAAAGTAAGATGCCAGACAAGCAAACAAAGCTCAAATCTACATGTGAGTGGCATCCAAGCATCCAAGGTACATCAAGTACATAGTCGAGAGTAAAAGACCTAATAAAAGCTTCAAGCTCGTAAGGTCATAGACCTTTAAAGAATCCAATGAAATAACTGACAATCGATGTCAAATGTCCTAAGCTCCAATCAAAGCTCAAATGCATTCAATAGCATAACCAACTATAGAGCTTTAATATCATGCACTAATACATTCGATAGATCCTCAAATAGCACGAAAGAGCATTAGGCATATACTATCCTTGTTAAAATCTTACTGTCCACTATATGTACAGTAGTAAAATGGCAGTCAAGTTTAAGAAAAAGTAAGCTCAACTGAAGCCCAAAAGCATTTCGGGAGCATGGCCAAGCATGTGGCATCAACCATAGATATCAATGTATCATCCCAGGTAGCTAGGAACCATCAACAAGCAATACACATATGCTTTCACTGATAAAATAACCTTTAGCCCTACTTATTACAGTAGTAAAAATGACAGTAGAATTGAGACAAATATGGGCTCAAATTAGTCAAAAAGCATTTGAATACATTGGCCAAACACTCTCCAAGTGTTGAACATCAAATGAGCATCCTAGGAGCATCACATAAGCCAAGAGCATGACATTTCCCAGATAAATAACATTAAGCCCTATTATGATAATAGTGATGTCTATGAAAAAACTGAGCTAAAAAGTGCACAAATCAGTCCAATAGCATCTCAAACCAATGGCATATGATCCCCCAAGTATCTAGCAATAAAACATAGGTATACGGGCATCCTGAGAAGCATATATATATGAGCTCCAAACATTGAAGGTATGGCTGTCCCAATTTTATGACAACATGTTGCCCTATTTGCATAGCTGATAGTTGAATCTCAATGAATCAAATCCAATGCTCAATGTTAATGGTTAATTCCAGGAGGAGTACTAAACAATGCCAATGTCTTTGTTCAATGCTGGGGAATGATTGAGCATGCACAAGTGCTTGAAAGTGGCCATGGCTGAAAAAACGTGTTTGTATTTTCTAGCTCGTAATATTGAGTTGAGTACTCCCTGAAATAAGTTCAATGTAGGCTCAAGATATCCTTGAGATAGCCCCAGTAGGTCGTCCTAAGAAGTCCTAGAGCAATGAGAGCTCAATATGAACCTCAAGAGGTGGAGCTATAGCTGCTATAGGTGAAACCCTACTGTGTAGGTAACTCAAATGAGAGTTGAAGCAATGCTGGATTGAGCTCAAGCTCATGGAGAAAGTGACTTTGATACCAATTGAAGGGAGAAGCTCAAGTGGAAGCAGGAGCAAGCGGAAGTAAGAGAGGTGTGAGCTATGGCACATGGAGCAAGAGAGCAAGAGAGAGAGACTCAAGATATGGGAATTCCAATAGTCATAATGTGTGACTGGCCTTCCCTTTATTCAAATGTCACTGAAAGAATAAAGAATGAAGTGACAGTGATGAGCACCTGTCGCTTGCAGTGTGCAGTGCAGGTGGGTATTGTTAGTGTAGTAATATATGGACGGCTAGGAACAAGCACCTTTACCCCCAATAGAGGGGACGGTGGTAGTAGCTCTTTAATGGGTACACCACCCATTGGGATAGCAAAGGGTAAAAGGGCAACTATAATTTGAGCCTTTCATATGCAGGCAAAGGCATAGGCTACTTATGAGATCATGAGGTTGTTCTACAATGTGCATATCTTTTCATGTTGCATTCACAAATAGGTGGAAAGGAATAATCAAGGTAATCAATCAAATTGAATGTGAATGTGAGGCCTCATCCCTATGAGGCTTTGTGCATGAGAGTGCTTATTAGAGAGAAACAAGCTCTAGAGATAGAGATGCAACTTGAAGGGAACTTGGTAAAAATATGGACATAGTATCTTACCCCGATAGATGGATTGATGTGAGGAGAAGAAACATATATAATATGTTAGTCTTGTCATGTAAAGGGACCATGCTCTTGTGTTCCATTGATGCATTAGCAACATCAATGGTAATGTTTATACAAGTGAATATATCTATAGGCACATTAAGGTTGCCATTCTAAAGATCGGTGTAGAGAATGTAGTGCATGTTGTCATCCCAACGATGGAAATAACTATGTGGCTATGGGTGCTTTGCTAGAGAGAGTATGTCAAAGATCATGTGGATTACATGCACTTTTCATGGCTCGAATCTACTAAAGGATCTACAAAAGATTGGATGGATAGATGGAAGCATGGTGAAGTTTGTCAAAAAAAGGCCTAAAGTGCAAGCCATATATAATACAAACAATGACTTGGATATTTTGAATCCTTTGGCCACTCATTTGCGTACATGTTCTCGTATTTATGGAGAGGCTTGAGAGTGCATGAAGGCCTTATGAGGGTAGTCATCTCAAAGGAGTGGGTTGCATGGGATGAGTGGAAAGGTTTTGGCCAAAAGCCATAACATTTGTTAAAAATGTCATGGATAAGGCTTATTGGGATGATGCAAGTACATTATTGAAATCTCTCACTCCCACTTACAAAACATTGAGATCATTGTTATGGAGGACAATCATTTAGAGTCATAAATAGAAGTTGAAACTCTAAGGCCTCAAATCTTTCCATGTCCACATAATAACTAGGATAGAGAATGTAGAGTTGGAGACCTTAGATAACCAACCCATTGGCCACTACGATGGAAGTAGGCTTAAAAAGTACTATCCACATAGACATCCATTGCATGACCCTCCCATGGTAAAAGTGGATAGCCCCTTGCTATGTGCAAAACAAACCTTCTATGAAAAGTTCAAGTAACATCACCAACACACTGCGCTACCACCCTCTAGGCCTCATCAAGTAAGCATAATTGTTAGAGCTATTATCATTAGTGACATAGAACTAGATGATAAGCCTTTTTTTCCACCCATGTACTTCCTGTCAAGAATCATCGGGTGGGGAGACTTGCTTGAGTTGTTGTGCTAACACACACTATACACACAAGAGGAAGCTCACTCAAGAACACAATAAGAGAGATGGAGGCAAAAACTTTTTCTTGTTGATTTCACTTCTTCATTGACACAATACACTGTACACAAAGTATAGATAAGATACGGCATAAAGGAAAGTGGCTTATTAAGTCAAACAATGCATAATTGACTATACTAGTTGACTGGCATTATAACTATGCCAGTTGTAGGTAGATGCAACAAACTAAATATAATAAGTGATAAGTCAGTGGGTCATGTGAGGATCATAATGACCACTGATATGCTAAGTGTAGATGTGCGGATCCAACCAGGCGGTCCATCACATAAATCTCTGCATGTGTTGAGCTTACCATCTCAACACTTCCCCTCAAGCTCACTTGTATCTATGCAACTCTAAGTAAGCTTCGAAATTTTCGAAGCTTCTCTACATTAAATACATTTGTGAAAATTTTAACTATTTGATCTTGTGTGTTGACATATACCAAGTCAACCTCTCCTACAAGTATATTCTTTCTCACAAAGTGGTAATGCACCTTAATGTGTTTTATCCTATCATAGAACATTGGGTTCCTAGCTAGCTGTATGCTACTCATGTTGTCACAATGAATGACAACTGGACAATCTTCCTACACATTCAAATCACCCAATAACTTTTGCAACCATACCACCTTATATGCTGTCATAGTAGTACCTTTGTACTCAGCCTTTGTACTCAATAAAGCAACTTTAGGTTGCTTTTTGCTGCTCCATGTGACTATTGTACTATTAAGGGAAGACATGAATCCACTAGTAGATATTTTATCAGACATGCTATTTTTCCAATCTACATATGTTTATCCAAACACACGTATATCCTTATTTTCCTCATAAGAATTCCATAATGCAAAGTGGACTTCACATACCTCAATATGCATCTAACTGTATCCAAAAGAGGCTTTCTAGAAATTAGCATAAACCAGCTGATAAGGACAATAGCATAACTCAAATCTGGCCTTGTTATAGTTATGTAAATAAACTCCATACTATTCTCCTAAATATAGTAGGGTCTTCTATCTCATTCCCAACATCATCACTCAACTTCACATTTTGCTCCAATGACATTGAAAGACACTTACATGATGCTATCATACTAGGATGACATATCCAAACCATACTGCCTTTGGGATAGCCATATACCATCATCACATCTGATCACCTTAATACTAAGAAAGTACCTCAGCTCACCCAAATCCTTACTTCTTCAAAATATCCTTGACTTCAGCAATCCCACAGTTAGTATCACATATAATAATCAAGGCATCCACATAGATAACTATGATGACCAAGCGTGCATCTCCCTTTCTCACATAAAATGAGTGATTAGCATCAGAACCATAAACACCAATGTCAACGAGATACTCTTTCATCTTGTCAGACCATGCTTTAGGTTCTTGCTTTAGCCCACATAGTGCCTTCTTTAACCTACACACATATGTGTATATACACCTCTTCTTGCAATTCACCATACAAGAAGGCATTCTTGACATTCATTTGCTATAAAATCCAACCTTTAGTTTGCTGCCAAAGTAATCACACATCTAATAGTTGCCATCCTAGCAACCAGATTGAATGTCTCTTCATAATATATTCCATATGTTTGTTTGAGCATAGCCTTTTGTAAGCAGCCTAGCCTTATACCTCCTAATAGAAGCACCTACATTATGCTTAAGTTTGTAGACCCACTTATAGGCAATAGATTTCTTGCCATTAGGCAATGGTACTAGAGTCCAAGTCTTATTGGCTTCTAATGTGGCCATCTTCTCATCCATTGCTATATCCCAATGAGCATGACTAACAACATCCTAAAAAAAAAAGGGGCTCAATATCCTCAACAACCTTTACCATATAAACATAATGGTGAGTTGCATAACTATCAAAACCAAATCTTTTAACATGGTATTTGACCCTGCTAGACTTGTGTATTAGTGGACCACTTAGTGGAGCCTTTACATTACCAGGTACTCTCTATACACTTAGTGTCCTAATTGAAGGAATACCAAGCTCATAATCCAAACTCTTTGAATCATTGAAATCTCCATCAAATACCAAATGATTATACATGCATCATTACCATCCGACACATTCTTTCCCTCCTTCCCCCCTTGTCTTTACTTGCAACACTTGTAGATGCACTTGAAGATGTGGGACTACTCCTTAGTCTTCTAGACCAAGGTTAACTATAGATGTAGTATCAAATGATGTTTCTCGTCCACTAAGAGTTCATGATTCTTGCTTTTCTTTCTACACATAACTATCATGATCATCATCATCCAATGCATCACCACTAGATGCATACTAACTACTTATCTCATAAAAAACAATATCCCTACTCACTTTAAACTTGCATGTGATATGGCTATAATGACGATACCGTTTTCACTCTAAAGAGTATCCAATAAAAATTCATTTTTAAGCCTTTGGATCAAGCTTCTTTCACAGCTCATCCAACACATGGACATATGCAATATAACCAAATACTTTCAAGTGTAACACATCAAGCTTCTTGCCTGTAGAGCGTTTTTTAGAAGTCATTCCATGAACTATAACTGCAGAAATTTTGCTCATAATATAGATAGCAACATGAATAGATTCAAACCAAAAGTATTTTGGCAAATTCTTTTCAGCCATCAATGCTTATGCAACTTCTGTAATATGTCTATTTTTTCTTTCTACAATCTCATTTTATTATTGTGTATACTTGTAAGTAAACTATCTCTATATCCCATGAGACATAAAAAAGTCACTGAACTCATTAGTGACGTATTCTCCCCCTCCAACACTTAAACTTTTAAGCCTCTTTTTGTTTCAATAGTAGCCTTGAAAGTTATGAAGTGCTCAAATACATCACTCTTTTCATTCACAAAATATACCCACAACTTTCTTGAACAATCATCGATAAAGGTGATAAAATTTCTGCTACTACCACTAAGAGATATGTTTTGTGTAGTCCTCCAAACATCTCTATACATGACATTAAGTATATTCTTACTCACATCTCTATACATAACATTAAGTATATTCTTACTCACATCTCTATCATGTGAAAAGGTTGTCTTGTCTGTATACCAAACTAACATGCTTGACACATTTTATGAAATTTTGCAACTCTAAAAGCAGGCGAGCATGTAACCAACCCTTTGGATTGCATTAATATAAACCTTTGCACATTTTGCAACTCTAAAAACAGGCGAGCATGTAACCAACCCTTTGGATTGCATTAATATAAACCTTTGCATATTTGCATGTCTAATATGTTTGTGCCATGTTTTAATGTCTAAAATCGCTTCTTTTTCTTTAGCAAACATAATAGTAGCATTCATAACAAGAATTCCAACATCTAAAGTGAATATGTAGCCAACTCTACTTCCTTTTGTGACAAACATACACTTATCATTAAAATATTTTACAAAGCAACCTTTTGCATCAAATTAATCTGGCAACTCTAACTTTACCATTTGACCACAAACACTAACTTCTTTGTGATGGATATCACACGTAATACATCTGATAGACTCTTTGTTTTGCTATCATGCAGTAAGGACAAGGAAACTTTTTCAATGGGTAAAATTAGATGGTATGAATCATCACCCATTTATATATAACATGGATTTTGTAAATCCCGCATCTCTCCAAACCATTCAACATGACTGATCATATGATTAGATACACTTGAATCAACATACCATACATCATCATATGTTCCCTTTCCTATAACAACATGTAGTATATATTACATAACAAATAGACACTCATTTTTGTCTTCATTTTGTCATGAAGATGATGTATAGTTTCCTTCTTGCAATTTACCACTGCAGATATCATCCTTAGCATACAATGGGTTGCAATATAATCTATTTTGCCACAATAATAAGAAACAATACTAGAATCACCAGAACATATGTTCTGTCATCCATCTCTTCCTCTAGAGCTCCCCCTCTCTCAAGTTTTCGTGGCCTCTTGAAATCTGCATTTACTGGACTATTGATTCAATTTGTTTTACTAGTTATCACCAGCACGTGTTCCATACCATGATCTATTAAAGAGGATCTACTATGTCCCTTTCCTAAACTTGAATAAAATGCTTGGATCTATTCATGACTTCTTTTAGACGATTCACCCTGCATGTTGATCTCTTCAGTGATCATGAGAGAGACCAACTCATCAAAAATTGAAAATGGCTTCTATATATATATATACAGAAGTGACAAATGATTTCTAGATCTTCTCATTATTAAGGCTACCCAAAGTATATGAAACTAAATCATCATCATCATGCATTGCATCAATAACTACCAAGGTATCTACAATGCTTCTCACTTTCAAAAAAGACTCATTTACAAACATCTTTCCTTTATTTAAAGTATTTAACTCTTACTTGAGTTGAATCTTTCATGACTTTGTATTTACCAAAAATATATTCTCAAAGATTATCCAAGCTACATGTGAATTTTTTGCATTTCTAATATCTTCTAACATAGTGTTGTCAATGACTGCAGATAGATAATACATAACCTTTTTATTTTTTGCATTCCATTCTTTCGACACCTTTAATTCTTCTACAATAATAGGATTACTTAACTATGGCTCCTTTTATTCACTTGAAACAAACTCATTGAGACATTTTCCAATAAGAAAGTTTGTCACATGGAACTTCCATGAAAAGTAATTGTTTGTGTCCAACTTCTCAATGATGGGTTTTCTATTGTTCTCTACCATTATCACAAAATTGATAAAAAATAGTAAGCAAGTATTCTGCAACCTTTCACAACAAGTGCACAACAATATACCAAGCAGTCTTTTTCACTAACTATTCAATAGAACATGTAAATTGTAAGCTATTTACAGATAGAACTCGTCTTTGCTTCGTGGTAAACACATAAGAACTTACAAATTTGAAATTTGTATAATTGGTGCACCCACTAACACAACTAACATCATAGTATACTCTAAAGCTATTGTTCATAATCTTGTGGGTCTAAAATGGGACTCAAAATGGCCTCAAATGGCTAAAATAGCAATAGGAAAATCCTAGATGGCTAATTTGTAGAATATACAGTACTTTGCTTGCATACCAAATCTCATAGCAATCTAAGATTTTTGCTCCGGCATGCTTTTGGTGCCTCCATAGATATTATCAAAGAGAAAGAGTGGAAGAATGGGAGAGCAATATAATAAATATAATAAGTGATTAGTCAGTGGTGGCCATGTGAGGATCGTAATGACCACTAACATACTAAGTGTAGACGTGTAGACCCATCTAACCAAGCAGTCCATCATCAATGTCCATATGTGTTGAGTTACCATCTCAACACCTTCTCTTACTGCAATTGGAATAATCTAAAGCAACTAGAATTGTAGCCTTTGGAAGCAAAGTTGAACCCTTATGGAGGATGACCTTATTCCTTGTTGGGTTGGTATAAATTGACAATCACCATTGAGACTGAGAGCATCCCACTCCTATTTTATGTGCTCTCTAATACTGAAGAAGTTGGTACTGAAATTCCTTTAGGATGTACTTTCAAATTCCAAACCAACTATAATATCAACTATAGTATCAATCATATTGACAAACACATTCACTTATAGTTGACAAACATACGATTAATTGCTACCTTCTTCCCTAAAAGGAGCATGGTCTCACCTTATTTAGCATTGCCCTAATTCTTAGCCCAGGCCACCATTGGCAACTCCAACCTTGTTGGCTTAGACCAAGCCCACAAGATCCCCCCCCGTCAGCCTTCCACCCTAAAGACAGTAGAAACCTAAAGTTTCCTTACGTGTTGCTCCACAATGTGCACCATGGAAGTATGAAAAAATACAACCATACCAATAGCCTCATTGCAAACCATGCATCACACCATGTTGGATCCCAAAAAAACTACTAATTGCACAGGGGTATTATGAAGGCTCTTGTCAACTTTGGCAAAGTTACCCATGATCTCCCATAAAGTGGAAGCTTTAACTACATCCACAACAAGCTAAAGTCGCCAAGACTACCAACTCCCTATTGTGTATTGAGCTCATGCACCAAACTCATGATCAATATTAGTGCTTTTCCTCAAACTCCTTTCTTCCTACTATTTTTGTCTCACCTTCTCACCCTAATTCCGATAAGTACATTAGCCAATTCTTGTACCTAAGCCCATAGTCAAGCAATGACCATGTACCATTAGAGAAAGAAATCCTTGTCAATGCTTACAGACTTTCTCCCTATCAGACAATAAAATATAGGCCTCCTACACCACTTGCCCATAGAGTGCCATGACAATATTGCTTATTTACAAGATGGCTAAAGATCTATCCACATGCATCAACAAGCCCACCGCTAATTTCTTTTTGCAATTAGACTTTATGTATAGTACCTTTGCCAAATTTTTTACAATAATAGATTTAGGGTTGGCTAACATCAATATGCTAATGCTGATATGAGAACCATCCATCTGTTCTCATGCTCTCTCATTCCTTAACATACTATTCTCTGGCATGATGTAGGCCATAGAGGGTTTGATAATCTAGGAGGTGCATCTTGGTGGAGCATGCTATGAGCATCCTTCATTGTTGAGGATATGCTTTGTGCATTGACTACAGATGGATCTTGTGTTCATGTGCAAGAGGCTACATGAGGGGTAGACATGGACTATGTGGTTGAAGGTCCCAAAATAATAGGAGTGTATTCAAACATCCCAAACACATGGAGCATATGTAGCCCAACATTTTGGATCCATTGTCAGGACCAAGGAGACACTGACCACAAAGTTTCTTGCATGCTTCATGGTTTACATAATAGGAGGGGACACTCGTGCCAACTCTGAAACACCTCTAGATAGTTAGATTTGTATATTTGTTTAGAGGTATATTTGGGTTTTATTATTGAGATATCAGATTCACGAGATAAGATTAGAATTATGATAGGATGGTAGTAACAATTTCCTATTCAAAGTCGTAAGCCATAGCCATAGCCATAAATTATCATTGTAAAGCGAGATGAAGGCACCTTGCACATATTAGAGATTAAAGAGCTTGGGTTGCTTGCTTTGGCAAGATTTCTTTTGTGTTTAGGAAGAGAATATTAAAGAAAAGTAGGAAAGAAAAAAATTTAGAGGAGAAAAAAAGTAGCAGTTGCTTTTAGCAATCCCACTCCTAGTTTAGCATAAGTTCTCTCTATCTTCACCCTTGTACTCGTCATTGTTATCATCTTTCATGCTTCCTAATACTTGTGGGGGATGCCCCTCCTCCTATTGCCAAATCATGGGTAGCTTGAACAACACAATTATCAACATAATCTCTTATAGTTTGCACTTTCTCTTGTGTTGTTCTTGGGCACATTGTCATCGTCTTCTCCTCCATTAGTTGCACTTTCTATTATTGTTGGTGATTCATGGGTAGCATAGGTAGCATCCTCATCATCATAATCTTCATAAGTTTGCTACTCCTCCTACTGCAAATCATAGGTAGTATCATCATCATGTAGTAATTCTCCTCCACTTGACAAATTGTGGGCAACATAATCATGGTCCCTTCCTACATCAATTATGCTTGTTGTACTTCTACTTTTGTTGATTCCTAGGTAGTAAATCATTAGCATCATTTGTAGAAATTGCAATCTCTTTCCTTGTTGTTCATGGATAGCATATTTAGCAACACCACTTGCATAGATTGTGCTTGCTGATTATTGATTATTGTGGGCACCATGAGCTTCAACAGCTCTTGCATCAAATGCACCTTCATCTATTGAATTGTGGATAGGAGAGTCATCTTCATCTATTGGAAATTGTGGGCAACATCATCATCTCCATCCAAGTCAGATTACACCTCCTGCTTTTTCCTGATAGTGGGGAGCTTGATCATCTTTATCATCTCTATCTTCATCGTCTTCATCGGTGTGTTCTTCATCATCTTGATCATCAACAAGATTACCATTTGTATCAACAATACTATCATATTCTTCATCTCCCTCACTTATGCTTCCTTCTCTTACCCTATTGCCTTCACCCATGTCAGTTCCATGTCATCACTGCCATCACTAGTATCACCTTCATCTTTAACACCACCATCATTCTCTTCCTCTTCATCCCTATCTTGAGTCTACCACACAACATTACTCACCATCACCAATAAACAAGAATCACCATAGAGAATGATGAGCCACCATCAAGAATGGGAGGAGCCACCCTTTTACAACTACAATGGTTACTACACAACAATAAGTATACACTAGACCCACTTTTGTAGAGCATTAATCATGTTGAGTAGCAAAGCACATGCTAGCAAGAAGGATCCCCCCCCCTTGACCAAACAACAACAACACATACATGACTTTATCCCCTCCTAGTAGGGAAGGACACTGTGGGGAGAAGAAGGAAAGGACTCTCACAGCCTATGCACTGCACATGGGTAGCCATTAAATGGGACATGTGTAGCAATTTTGATCTAGGTGCATGCATTGAAAAGGAAGGACTTAATGAACATGCATCTAGCATTGTGTGGTATAGTTATTGTTGGTGTGATTATTGCACCCTCACTCTCTCAACTTCACACACTCTCACTAGCACTTATAACCCACTAGGCAGATAGGATGAGAAGAAGAGAAGGTTCCAAGAGCTTCTCACACTATGTCCCTCATCTCATACTCAAAAGCAAGGAGACCACAAGTTTGCACACACATGAATAAATTCTTCCATTATCTCTCAAATTTTTATAAATATTTTTAGGGTTTCCACTATCTCTCATTCTTTTTATACAATGGGTCTAGGATTTTCACCCTTTTTGGGAATCCATCCCCCCGCATTAGTCGCCTCTTAACTAGCCTTATATCACATGCATCTTGGAACTTAAAAGTGACTCGCTCATATTTAATAAGCAATAGTTACAACTTGCATGGGAGTGAGCCTCACCCTTGATTTTACATTGGCAAACATTCTTGAAAAAATAATTACAACATGTTGGAAAATTTTAATATTGATCATTTTCCTCTCTTGTGCTTGCTTCATTGAGAGGCTTAATAAACTTAAGGGTCTATGTGAGAATGTGAAATCTCGCATGTCCTTAAATACATGACTCCCTAATTTTAAGTGATGTTTTCTATATCTTTAAATTCAAATTTTACTCAGTTTCTTAGTAACTCTTAAAGCTAGTTTAGCTTTCCATATATATGACCCTAATTAGTCATATGTTTACTTACTTTCATGTTTTTAAGGACATGGAAAGTAACAAATAGGCATTCTCACTTGAAAGAATTAAGGACATTTTTAAGAAGCCCCATTATAAGCATCCATGAGTAAAGGTTGCATACTAGTTTTCTCTCACAACTAGTGATGATGTCAATTGGTTTGTTGATACCTACAACAACACTGGTGGATATTTTCTTGGTGGCTTGCATCTCTTTGTACAAGAAAAGAACACACTATATGGGAACATGGATATTTTTTTGTCTACAAAAGAGGATGTTGATGATTTCACAAACCCTGTGTTACCCACACTTTTTTACCTAACCATGGAGATAGGTAATGGTGTATCAAAAACAAGTGCAAAGAAACAAGAAACTAGTAACAAGGAGGAGAAATAATGAGATATGATACTAAGGTCGGATGAGGATAGGTTTGTGGATCTTTCACAAAAATCAGGTGGGGTTTCTAAATAATTAGCTATTGTAGTTAGGGATGATGAAGATGAAGATATGCAAGTGATTCAAGTGCTAATCAAAGATCCAACAAAGTTGACAAATAGTTTGAAGACAATTTTTTTTTTTGCATTTTTAGCATGGATGAGACATTTAGTACTAATGTCACTAATGTTTTTTGGCACTAAGTAAATATGTATATACATCATTACACAAGGAATAGGTAAAATAACTGACAAGTGATCGCATTGAACAGCCAATTATGGAGTAAGTATTGGATAAATTGATGTCATTTCATTCAAACATGATGTTGCTACTTGAGAGATTACTCGAGAAGATATACATATTGCAAGTTATTAGATAATTTCTTGTCAACATTTAATAAGTGCCGCAAAGCGCTTCCAATCATCTGATCTTCCAAAAGTAGTTGCATGAAAGGAGGCATATATGCATTAAAGGGCAAAACTCATTGTTAGTTGTTCTCTAATCACAATTCAAGAAATATCAAGGGATACAAATCTTGTTGTTGCTAAGTCCATGCAAAATGAGTCTTTCTATGAGTAATTATATCACTGAAGGACTAAATGGAATGCAAATGGTCAATGAAAGAAGCCCAAACTTGGAGTAATATTACTAAGAAAAGAAATAGTTAATGGGAGGTATGTAAATGTTTTATTACTAATCTACTATATAGAATAAAGACTATTTTTTTTATATAAATTCAGTTATAAGTAAGCACTTAGAGGCTTAAATTTTCATTTCGTAGTATACATTTTCTTGTTAAATTAATCTATGTTTCTATTTCTATAGTGTATAATTTTTTGGACAATTCAATTGATCTTGCAAAAGGGGTTTTCGAAATTGGATAGTCATCTTCTCCTTTATGATGATGACATTAGGGGAAAAATAAACTCAGAAATGGTTCTTTTAGCCTCCCCCTCTCTTCTTCTTAAAAACAAGGAAAAGAGAAGAGAAGAATAGTAAAATAATCATCTTTTTTCTCCACTTTTGCAATCTTATTTTTCCTTTTTTATATTATCCACAAATGATTTTCTCAGATTCCTTCTCTTTTCTAATTCAAGAATCATTTTTCAATCAACTTTTATATTTAAAAAGGAGTTAGTTATAGGAGTGTGGTGCTTGGTTTTCAATGCAAAATGATTAGTACATATGAAGTAATTGATAATTCAATAAAAAACAAGAAAAATAAAATTTTGAAAGTTCATTTTAAAATATTTTGGATATTTTTTATATAATAGCTTTTGTTTTAAAAAAAACACATTGGTCAGATTTCTCATTCTTTGGAGATGTTTGGGAGGTAAATCTGAATTTTTTAGAATACAAGAACTCTTGGATACCCCTATTCTCTAAGCCATTTCCCCCCATTCTCTTTACTCTCTCGTGGCTCTATTTTGACCTTTTCTTTGTGATTATGCAGCCTTCATTAATACAAACAACTACTTATACCTCTCTGGCTCACAATTACTTATCTATAACCATTGTATGCAATTTATCTATCCTCCCTGATTGCACTAATCTACCTCCTTCTCCTTGATACCAGTCTCTCTCTCCATGTGTATCTCTACTCTATCTCATGAGACAAACAAGCCTCACTCTCCATTTATATTAATATCTCTATGCATCCCCTCCAACATATCTCTATATAGACACTAAACAAACTATTTTCATCAACGTTTTATGTGTCTATCTCAGTATCTCTACCTTTGCCTCTCTAGTTTATCACTGTAAACGCAATAGCTCTATTCCTATTAATAAATAAGTGTGTTATTTGGCTTCTCTCTATGCTAACTCTCTAAATGCTAAACCTCATATTTTTGTTAGTGTATCTATGTGATCAATTCATATACTAGCAATTAGGGCATAAACAATAAGTAAAATGTATACAAGAAAGAAGGAGCTACACAGTAGAGACTGAATATGCTCCATTCTCTAAAAGGACCCAACATACCAATGACAACCCTCAATTTCTATAGAGTTACAAACAAATGGGATTGAAGCATGTGAACTTACAAGTTGATGGGGGAATGTACCCAATTAATCCCCTAACCAATAAACCTCGAACTTTCTTAGGAAGTATAAAATTTTTGGAGTATGTCTATGAGGGTAATAATGGGTTGCTCGATTATACTAAATAGGTCAATGATGAGGTATTCAAAGTGTTAATAACTTACTAAGAAAAAGTTATCATGATATTATTGCTGCACATCAAATAAATTATATACAATAGCTTATATGACAAGTAGCATAGTTGAGTGAGACTATAGTTTAACAAAATAATCAAATTGTCATAATGAAGGACACTATCTATGGCATTGGTATCTTAGATGAGAAGGCAAAGGTACAATTAAATGACCTTATAAAGATCAACAGCAAGCTAACATAGAAGTGCAAATGAAAGGAGAAGCCAAGTAATGAGTTAATTGTGAATATCAGCCAATGGAAGCAATGCATTAAAGCATGCAAGGAAACTCATAATGAAAACTTAGGTGAGAGTGAGCTTGGATCATCATTAGAAGATGACTGAAGGAGAGTACATTGGAAAACACTTTGAGAAATCCAAAGTTCAAGGTTGTGAAGAAGAAGGTGATTGAGTCCACATTGAAAGATGTATCAAACAAGTTCTTAGTCGTGGATGTACAATCCATTTATGATAGGGGCAGTATTAGAACGATAACTTACTAAAAAATATTCAAGGCGTCCTACTAAAAAATATTCTCAAATGTGGAGGTTGGGTTTGGTTGTGTGCTGAAGAGAAATAAAATCATGCCTCTTTCTAGACCTTCAAAGTTAATAGAGACCCGACGTCTACTTATTAATGCAAAGGTTTTGGAGCTAATAGGAGATTCCATGCATGTTGAAGGTGTGGAAACACTAAAAGTTGGGACAAAAAATGTATATAAGATGAAGTTCACCAAACTCAACAATTATTATCTAGATCTATGCAAGGTGTAGATGGCAATGGCAATATACTCTGATTAAACACAAGTTTCCTATGTTGCTCTTGTTAAATTATAAAGCTATGTTCATCAAAGTTACACTAGCTCTTTCAAGCTTTACTCCTTTGATGACCTCACTTTCATCTAATTTTATGATAAACTACAGTTTACCATTACATTTCTCAACTGGCACTACATTTGAAGTTCCTAAGGAAATATTTGAGGTGCTATAGCTGTTCTTTACATACACAAACATTCCAAAGATCATCCATCATTAGGAACATGGTGAGATGCTCTCAATTGAAGGGTATGGTGGAATGCTATCTTGTAGGAGACTTGAAAACTTTAAAATATATGTGGAATCTCCAATGGTGCAAATACAAAGCATGCATGCCTATATTTCTTGATAAAGAGAGTGGAAGGAAAGATAGGAAGGAAGGAACTAGCAAAGGATGACAAGGGTTGCATCGATGCACGATAAAGAAGATCCCACTTGGAAGCCCATCATTAATATTTCATTCTGTCATATTCATGTTCAGTTCTTTTAAAAAAGGACAAAAAAGTTGAATGAATGGTTGACATGGAGGAGATGGCTTAGATATGAGCATCATAATTAAAGCAAAGAATCATGGGAAACCAATGCAAATATGAACTTAGATTAGCTACTTTTTCTATTTCCAAGTGTGATGGATTATATGAATATAAAGTGATACATAAAATTCATTGAGTAATATTCTTAATAATTCCATATTTTCTTGTATTTCATCCACCTGTCTCACACATTTGATGGTTTCTGTGCCTTTGGGGATGGGGGGTATCCGCTATCCTTAGCTCAGGATGGCGCACATTTGCTGGCTTGTAGGTGGTCTTGTTAGGTGGCATCATATCTGACAGGACATGTATGGTGTACTCCCGATTGGTTACTGAAGCAATAATGGACTTTGACATTTCAACAATTTGTTTCTTGATCATATCTTATTTTTCTTCCTTGGAGACTCTATTCCTTCTCTTTTTTATGATGGAGTGCACTTCCATTGTGGTGAGAGTTATAGCCTTTCTTGCCACTTGCAAGAGACAATTTGATTTAAGATAGTGCAGAAGGTCAATGTGTTTTTTATTTAATACTTGCTCATTTTGAGCACACAAAGATGGGGTCAAATCAGAGTCCACAAAGATGGTGGGAGGCCATTGGCCTTTCCCAAGAGGAGTTCCTTCCAGGTTATCTTATGGGGATGACTTGGGAGGATGAGGCTTTGAAGCTAGTGGAGATATTTCCTATTACAAGGGAAATTGATAAACAGTCATGTTATGATTTCCTTGTCTTTGCCACATTTGGAGCAAAGCCAGTTTCCTAGTCCTTTTGTCTTTGCTCATTCATGGGTCCAAACCACCTTTTGCAAGATTAGCCAGAGAAGTATTGAATTTTTAGATTAGTAATTAGATAAGTGTTATCTTTCATGAGAGAAGGCAATGGGGTGTGGGCAACTTTGTTTTCCCACCCATTGTCTTTGTATTAGACCTACCCATCAAGTTGAGTCATAAGAGGATTAGCATTAGACCATGCATTTTTCCATTTCCAAATAATCCTTAAATAATCTTGGTTGAGTCTAAATAGAGTTTTCAATTCATCAAGGCTCCTCCATTCTTTCTTGGTCCTATTCCACAAGTCAGCCCAAACTTGGAGTCCTTTTTGGTTGAGTTTGCACGTGGTTTCGAATCGAGTCTTATCAACGGGGAGGAGGAAACTGCTTAGCCAAATTGAGACTTTGCTACTCCAACATAGGGCTCATTTGGGTTTATGTAGGTTAAGGAGGAGTTTGTACTTTTGCTAGGATTCCCATATTCTCTTTAGAAACGGAGAGGCTTGTTTTGGATTAAACTTGGTTTTCAAGAGAATTATGGTGTGGATGGGGAGGTTCCCAAAGCATGCGTGCCCTTCTACTTTGAATGGTGAGATATTTAATATATTTAACACTTTCAATGAGAAAAAATCTCAATAATTTGATTTCCTTTCACCTTATCGTCATTCTTCTCTCCACATTTTGGGGGAATTTCACTGAAAGATCACATTATATTAAAACTTTGATATATAAAAGATGTGAACTAAAGGCTTTTAGTAGCTACATTGGCAACATGAGTTTCCTCTTGTATATTGTTGTCTCGATTCTTTATTTTTGTTTTCCTTTTTGTTACTTGGCCATCTTCATCTTTATCAACCTCTTCTTCATTGTTATCATCCTCATCCTCTTCACTTGTTTGTATCTCAATTGGTAGATCATTCAAAGCTTGATGATCCTATTCATTTAAAATCTCATCCTCCACACCTTTGTGGAAAAGAGAGAACCATTTGAAGACTTGCCCTCTCCTACAAGTTGAGAAAAAACATGCTCTATACTTGGTACATTGATTGTATTTGTGTGAATGCCAATGAGCACTTCTGATGAGACAAAGAATACTTTTCTAAAGAACACTTTCTCTGGAAAATAAATCCACTACAAACCTATGATCAAGTCACAATCCCTTAATCAATGAAGAGATAAATCCACAATTCATTAGGGAGTTTTTGTATTGTTGCTTTTTCTATGCATTTACAACAAATAAACAACTCCATGATATGGCCAATTTACTTTCCTTGAACCTCTAAAGAGTCTAAAAGTGGTTTAATTTACTAATAAATATCACCATAATTGCAATAGGGAGGAATCCAACCACCTAGATATGAATATTATTTAGTTCAATGGCTTCAATCTCATTATGAAATTTTCCTACCATGCTAGCCATAACTTGTAACAAGTTTCCAATGTGAGAGAAGTCCATAAATGACACTGTGTATTCCAACTTTGTTGAAAGAATTAAGTCCCTTGATAACTTCTAGAAAGGACTCCTCTATCAATAACATGTTATTTTTATTTTCCATCTAAGCATCTAATATGGCCAAACTAAAAGGTATTTATTGAATATTTGAATAGCACTTTTGAATTCAATGCTTAACAACATAGAAGATATTCCAAGGAAGCTCTTTCTTTTTTGAAACTATATCAATGGCTTTCTTATATGAATAATGCAAGAACAAGATAATAGATTAGGGTAAAGGTGGTGTAACCATTGTTTTATTTACTTTTCCTTTCACCCAATCTTGTGAGCATGAGTAGAGCTTACTGTATTTTTCATCCCTAATGCTATACTCATATACTTGATGTTTCTTTAGAAGATAAAAAAATTGATATGGACATTGAAGATAGAAAAGACAATGTTGTTCTATTGCTTTTAGATGAGGTCAATGAGATACACAAAGAAGATAAAGATCCATCCATGGCAATAGATTGCACAACAAGAGGTACATGACTTCTCTCTTTATTTTTTATCGCAAAGTTTCTTATCAACAGCCTAGCACAATAGCACAAATTTTATGCTCTAAGCAAGTTTCATATCTTTAGGAAAAATTTGGGTTCTCACTATCAAAACTTATATATGTCTATCTACTATCTCAAATAAAAGACATTTATAACAAAGATGTTCCAAGGTGAATAAATTTGTACTTAGAAGCATCTACATGTAGAAAACTTATGTTGTGAAGTGAAAAAAAGTAGACCATTGGGAAGTTTGTATCATTTCAAGAGGGCTCTAGATGTTTTGTTGATTAGATCTACACATACCAATAAAGGGATGTGATTAGAACTTGGTGATATCTTTATTGATGTGTATGGATACATGAGACCAGAAAGCACACCTAAATAACTTTCCATTGACATATGGAACTTGGAGATATCTTGATTTATGAGCTTAAATATATGTGATATAGAAAAACATCTCAAGAACTCTTGGTTAATACATGGATGTTTCTTAAGTGCATATTTTTCCATATTTATTTACATAACATGATTTCAATAAATTTATGTGTGGCATTCAACTCCTTACTCTCATTTGTTGGCTAATATTAAAGTTAGTCTATGGCATCTTTTATTTTCTTAGTATCATGGAGAGAAATGTATTCCTCCATGCATCAAAGGATCAAGGTTTACACGATAGTGCAGGATCCTAAAGTTAAAAGTCTTGATGACCTCTTCTATTTTTATGGAGATGTGAAAATAGGAGACATTGCAAGATATATCAATAGCTCAATTACTTGTAGAGAGAGGGAAAATGCAGAATATGTTTTCTATCTTGGAATTCCCCCTTGAAAGACATTCAAAAGGACACATGATAGGTTGTAAAGAGTTTGGATACGCATTGGAGTTTGTGTAGTTAAAGATATTGGTATTTGAGAAGAGTTGTTAAGCTATTATGACTTATGATGTACTTGTAACTCTTGATGAATTTGAACAAAATTCTTCTCATCAATATGAGTTTATCTCATATTCAACTTTTGAAGTCCTAAGTTCTACCTTGTTTCTTCAAAAAATTAGTGATATACATGAACTCTTTATACTAGTCTTGTAAATATTAGTCTAAGTTATTCTTGGTTTCCTTATGCCCATGACGATACAAATGCCTAAATATATGCACATACTCACTCACACTCTATGCACTCACATGCACATATGCATATATATACATACACTCTCACTCACTCAACACATGTACAATTACTTTTTATCAATTATTTTGACTAATGGTTCATAGTTTTGGATGATATAAAAAATTTTCAACATATGAGATTGATTTTGAAAATGTCATTTTTCCAATGTAAATATCTTGTGTTGCTTAGAAGAAAATATCTCAATAATGAGACAGGAGGTGGAGTACCCACATGCAAGAAGTGAATACTTTTCATAATATTGTTAATGTGTCTATTTTGTGTAGATTTAATATCTTAAGTATTTCATGCTAAAATTTTGATTGTTTTGTGAGATATTCATTGTTTGGAAGAAAGTTTTTACATATTTCAATGTCATAATAATTAGAAATTAAACTTTTCCT